>NC_062526.1:4274687-4324687 GCF_022655615.1 Tachysurus fulvidraco
AAACCGAGATACAAGAAAACCCAGAAAACTGAAAACTAAGAACAGCCGGTCAAAAACTACGCACAGAGACGAGGACTCAGCAAAAAACACCCGCAAGACAACAGGTATAAATAGGGGAGGAACACACGAGAAAACACAAAACATGAACAAAAGCGTATGGCACAAGACCGAAACAAAAATTGTCCAAGCCTTCGTGACAACCGCAGATAAAAGCAAGCGTATGAGAAAGCGTTCCAGACGAAACCAAGCGTTCAAGAAAGGTCTGCAGGCAAAACCAAGCATGTGAGAAGATACAGCAGACAAACAGGAGACAAACACGAGCATTCGGGAAACCATCGCAGTAGAAATGACGCATTCAGGGAAATACATCACAGAAAAAAAGCAGTCTTCCGAGTATGCGTTGCAGACGAACACGGACATTCGAGTAATCGGTGCAGGCAAAAGTGCCGCAGTTGAAAGGGAGCGCTTGAGAAAGTGTCGCTCGAGAAAGCGGCACAGAGAAAAAGGAACGATCGAGAAAGCACGTGGACGTAATCAGACTTTGTAGTGCAGCAGACAAAAGTTAGTTTCTGTGTGAATCACATCCATAAACAATGTGTGAGTGTATATTAGAGCTGGGTTGGTGGTGTTAGGGTTATCTTAAAGCCACAACGTGTCATTTTACAGCACACACACAAACACACACACACACACACACACACACACACACACACACACACACACACAGTCTCTCTCTCACTTACTGTGAATGAGAGCTGAATAATGTCCTAGAGAGTTGTACCAGAGGAGGGGTGTAAATAGAGATTATCGGCTATATGCGGGAGCTTAAACTGAGTGCTGGAGGAAGAGAGAGGAGCTGCAGCTGAGACTGTGACGCTGAGAGAGAGAGAGAGAGAGAGAGAGAGAGAGAGAGAGAGAGAGAGAGAAGGGAGGCTCCCTCTAGCTGGCCCTGTCTTCCCTCTCCATACACTCAGCGATCTGCTCCACTCATCACACCACTATCACTCCTCCGTATCACTGCTCTATATTTCTTCACGTCTTATTTCTCTCTCTCTCTCTCTCTCTCTCTCTCTCTCTCTCTCTCTCTCTCTCTCTCACAGGGCAATGCCACGCTGCATCTTTACCCGCATTTCCGACCGCTCCTGGAGTTTAAAGGTAGGATTTAGACCGATCGTTTCTTCTATTTACAGAATCTATCCATATCCGAAATACTTTTTTTTATTTTTTTATTTTTTTATTTATTTATTTTTAAGTCTACGTAGGTTTCATGAAGGTGTTCATGAATGCTTGTTATACAGATCAAACATGTGTGAAGTTGCTCCTGACTCATGTGTAGAAGGCTGATGTGAGGGCTCAGTGTTCGTGCCACTTTTCTTTTCACACCGTTCGTCTTCGCTCGTACACTCTACGCGTAGCTCGTCTGGCGCGTTATGTCATGTGTGTGAGTGTAAACCTAACAAATCTATGACTAATGCCTGCTACTGAGTCATAGCCTTACTCAGATTCATCATTAATCAAGCCTTTTATAGTCATAGGTGTATAACGCAATCAGGTTCTTTCTTGCATAACGGTTGCTTTGATTATAATTGCTAAGTAATGATTATAATTGCTAAATCGAAGCCCCCCCCTTTCCCTCCACACACACACACACACACACACACACACACACACACACACACCTTGATTTAAATGATTTACCTTTGTTATCCTGATTGCGTCACACTTTCTGGGCGTGTGGTATCAGAGAGCATAATAAGCCCACAGTGTCAGAGTGTTCAGTAAGCTGAGGAGGTTCATCCAGTGCAAGATCGAGCCATAGTGAGTCACTCTGAATGACACCAGCTCACCAGCTCGGCAGCACAGACGCTGACAAAGAACCCGTCACACTCAAGGGATCGTAGCAACGAGTTCTGTAATAAAGCCTTCACCTTATACCGCGACTCCGGTCGCCGCATGACTTAAAGGAGCGCTTTAGATTTTTTACAGCCCTGTAAAATAAAATGAAACAAAAAAAATGTACAAACAAATGTAATTAACAACCCTACATTTCCTCTTCTTTTAATCAACCACACCCTCTTTTTAAATTCTACATAACGCTTCTGAGAGGCGGAGTTAAGATCCTCAAACTAAGAGTGTAGGCGTGGCTACTTTCAGGGCTGGAAAATTTTTAACAGTGTGATGGAATAACCAAATTAAGCAGAGTTATTGCAAGCTGGTATCGTGAAATAATTGTATTTTTTTTAAGGTGAAATCTGTTCAATCCGGTGATTCTTACAGCTTTGGGAAAAGTTTTATCATTTACGAAGCGCAGCTTTAAATGTAAAATATTCATAAACAGAGATTTTAAATGTAAAATATTAGTCTGTCTGTGTTTGCCGTACGCTTTGGGTGGGGCTGAGCTGGTCTGGTTCGATTTCAGCCTGGAAAAATTTTTGGGTAACATTTAAAAAAGAATACAACTCTTGAACACGAGTAAAAGCACCAACAGTGAAAACAATACTACATTTTATTCTTCTTGCCTCCTTTTTTTTATGCTCGGAAGGGCGTGGCCTGATCCAGAGGCTAGATATCTGCTTGGTGCCCGTAGTGACCGTTCATGATTTATGACATGGCGGCGTCTTCTGCGCACTGCTGCTCTGCTGTGTTAGGATGACACTGCGTTTTTACGACCTTTGACCTTCCCCCAGGCACATTAAATCTTGTGCAGTGCTACGCTACTTGCTACTCAACCCTCCCCCCTACCCTCTCGCCTTGTCAGCCGAGATGCCGGCGAATTACCTTCCCACCTTTGAGTGAGCTTAAAGAGCAGAGTTCGGAGAACGCCACGTGCAGCCGAGCGCCTCTTGCTTCTAAATCCATTTTCTCGTTTCTATTTTAAGTCTTGCTTGCTCAGGGAGTTTGCTGTGCCATTTGCACCCAGCCCTGGGGAAATTCTAGTGGACTGCAGGAGTATAGACAGTGTTTGACATGTACACTTCTTGAGAGAGAGAGAGAGAGAGAGAGAGAGAGAGAGAGTTGCGTGTAAGCATTGCTTATGTTAATGTCTATGTCGCGTGTGAGAACTGAAGGAGAGCAGCAACCTCAGGGAATGTTGATTAGACAAGGCAAAGGACTGCGATTTGTACGGCGAGCATGACCACCTGCTCCTGCTGTACTGAAAGAACCTCAGTGTTCCTCTCAAACTCATAGAAGGATCTCAACGTTCTTAAAGCGGCGGTTTGTAATTTTCTGAACCCTCTGTATCCTTCGATAAGACTCAAAAACATTTACAGACAGCCAGAAGCTTCGTCTCCACACGTTAACACTGAGTTTCCTTACAAGGAAAAGGTTTATGCGGGTATGGGGCGGAGCTTATTTCTGGGCCAGAAAAATCTAATCAGAGGCCTGAAATGAAGAAACTGGTCAGATCTCTAATATGGCATTGTTTTTGTAATGTATCCTTGAAATGCTTTGATTATTACAAGTCCAGGAACACTTACAGACGTCACAGACCGCACCTTTAAACGATAAAACTCGTACATTTATATAATAGTCTGAAAGATCAATCGGACGATGTAAGAAAAAGTTATTAACGGAGCCTAAGGACTGGGACACGATGGTTTGTCGCAGACGGATGTCTATTAACCGAAGAAGAGTTGCTCTTGGGTTCGAGTGACGAGTGTTAGCCGGCCTGGCGTTGCTTCACAGTCGTTCTTCACTGGCTAGCTTTATGTTTCTCAGCATTAAAGCTGCCAGTTGAAGAGCTGTTGTGGGTAACCATGACAACAGACCTCCTGCTGTAACACAGAAGGGGGCGTGGCCACGTCCTGACAACGTAGGCAACAGAGTGAATTATTAAGTTAGCCGTGCAGTAGTAGTATGATCTACGCTGTGGAGTCTTTCACTTGAGTCCAGTTGCGTATAAATGTCCCCTCTAACAGACAGACATTATTCCCGTGTGTTTAAAAGCAGCCTCGTTTTGATTTATACTGCATATTTAGATGTCTGATATACACGCACTGTCCACTTTATTAGGAACGGTGGTATTCCTGGTATGTAATGATCCAATTAGCAAATCATGCAGCATCAACAAATAAATGAATAGAACAGGCAAGGCTTTTTCCAGCTGTATCAACTTGTCCAGTTTAGGTGGAGTCTGTGTCTATTGGTGGAGTCTGTGTCTATTGGTGGAGTCTGTGTCTATTGGTGGAGTCTGTGTCTATTGGTGGAGTCTGTGTCTATTGGTGGAGTCTGTGTCTATTGATCCCTGTTTATGGCAGACAGAAAAGGAACCATCTCATCTGCCTCAAGGCTCTAAGACGCCTTTCTGCTCATCGCGGTTGTAAAGAGTTGTTATTCGAGAGACCGTAGCCTTCTCGTCTTCCTTTCTCCTCTGATGTCTCTCTCAACAAGCCGTTTCTGTCCCCAGAAACGCCGCTTCCTGGTAGTTTATTTTTGACGCCACAGAGTCAAAGTACATAAGTTCACATTTTGTGAACTTACAACACCTTACATCACCATACCTTACGTACAGGCGTTCCTATTAAAGTGGCATGTTGATGTATTCGTACGCAAGCGTGTTTAGACGCATTTGGGTACGTCGTTTGTGTGTTCCAGGTCTCATGGACTACCTGTCTGCTGAAATCTCCACCTCAAAGCAGAAGAAATTCAGCCTGGTGACGTTTGTAGACACGCCCGGGCTGGTGGACGGAGACATGGCGTATCCCTTCGACGTCAACGGCGCCATCACGTCTTTCGGTGAGGACGATTAAGCGCCATAATTTAGGAATCAATCAGGAATCTGTTACCTGGATATAAGGTGGAGTAACAAGCACTATGGATTCAAATAACAGCACACACTAAACTGTTTGTTTGTGTGTGTGTGTGTGTGTGTGTGCGTATGTGTGTTGATCAGGCGAGCAGGCGGATCTGATCTTCGTGTTTTTTGACCCAATGGGCCAGGCGCTGTGTAAGCGAACGCTCGACATCGTGGAGAAGCTGAGCGAGAAATGCGGAGACAAATTACGCTTCTATCTCAGCAAAGCTGACGAAGCAGGACGTGAGACAGACAGACAGGTGGGCGTGGCTTCGTTTCAGCGTGTGCGTCTTTCTTGCCGCAAGAAATCTTGCATCTGCATTCTCTTTATGAAGCGACTGTTCCTGCGTCAGTCTAAAGCAGAACAAAACCCAGACCCTTTTTCCCCTCCGTTCACAGAGAGTAATGATGCAGATAGTTCAAGAGCTGTGCCGCAGACCAGGACTCAACAAATGTGGCTTTGAAATGCCGACGATATACATCCCTAATCCACAGAGAGTAAGATACACACACACACACACACACACACACACACACACACACACACACACACACACACACACACACACACACACACTTGTACTGCTGGTAGAACAAAAATTAAAACACATTGCATGATAAAAAATCATTTTAAATGACAGTAAGTATGTAAGTGAGGAAGGAAGGAAGGAAAGAAGGAAAGAAAGAAACAAGGAAAGGAAGAAAGAAAGAAAGAAAGGAAGGAAGAAGGAAAGGAAGAAAGAAAGAAAGAAAGAAAGAAAGAAAGAAAGAAAGGAAAATAATGAAGGAATTACACATAAGAAAGCAAGAACAAAATAAATAAAGACCATTAAATAAAGAATTAATAAACAGAAGAAGAATAAAAAAACGTCATTACTCAGAATAAGCATCAATAACAAATCATTCATTAATGAAAAGAAAGAAAGAAAGAAAGAAAGAGAAGGAAAGAAAGAAAGATAAAACAACATGATAAAATCCATTAAAAATTCCGGCAAATATCTGCATTTATTTTTACAGTATAATAATCACAAGGCACGCCATATAGTCAAAGTAAGCTTTGGTTGCCTAGCAACATAACTGACAAAGTTAAAAATGATTCTTTGGCCAATCAGATTTCAGTTTAATAATTTAAACCGTAACCGGTACGTTCTGGTAATAAAGGTGTCAGGAGGTGTATTGAATTTCTTGTCTGTTGTAATCACCTCCCTCACACACACACACACACACACACACACACACACACACACACACACACACACACACACACACTACAGATCTGCTGGATAGAGGTTAGTGTTGAAAAGAGTGTAATATTACTTACAGGGATCTTAATGAAGAGTGGAGCGAGGGAGTGATGCGTAGTGCTGAGAAATCACAACTGTTGTGTCCAAGCAAAAGGACTGATCTCACTCTGCCTCTCTCTCTCTCTGTATCTCTCCATCTTTACCTTTCTTTGTTAATCTCTCGCTCTCTGTCTTTTTCTGTCTCTTTCTTTGTTTTTCTTTGTCACTCTCTCTTTTTCTTTGTCTTTTTCTTTGTCTCTCTTTGTATTTCTCCTTTAGTCTCTCTCTATCTCTCTCTGTCTCTCTCTCTCTCTCTGCTTCTCTCACTGTCTCTTGCTCTCTTTTTTTCCCGTTGTCTTCTTCTTTGTATTTCTCTCTCTTTCTCTGTCACTTCTCTCTCTCTCTGTCTCTCTCTCTCTCTCTCTCTCTCTCTCTCTCTCTCTCTCTCTCTCACACACACACACTCTCTCTCTCTCTCTCTCTCTCTCTCTCTCTCTCAATTAAAATTCAATTCAAAATGAGCTTCATTTTTTACTTGTATTGCAGAAGCATTTAAAATAACAAGGAATGAAAACAAAATGAAAAGATCAACAAACAAATAAATAAAGCAACAAATAAAAGGATAACAAAATAAAAGTCCAGACACTACAGGCGTAAGTGAGGTGTGGTTACATGAGCATGTTACTGATTGGTCGATTTTTTTCTCCAAGCAAATATTGGAGTTTTATGAAGTTCTCCAGTTTAATGAAGTCTGAACGAATGATTTCAGATTTGGGAAAGAATTGTTTTAAAATGTTGTCTTCTCTCTCTCTCTCTCTCTCTCTCTCTCTCTCTCTCTCTCTCTCTCTCTCTCTTTGAATGTCTGTCCCTCTCTAACACACACTTTCACAACTGTTTTTCTCTTTCTTTCTCTCCCTCTCTCTTTTTCTTTGTCTTTATCCTTGTCTCTCTCTTTGTATTTCTCTGACTCTCTTTCTCTCTCGCTCTCTCGCTCTCTCTCTCTTTCTCTCTGTCTCTCTCTCTCTCTCTTTCTCTCTCTCTCTCTCTCTCTCTCTCACACTGAACTCATCCCATCTGGAGGCTTTCGCAGCCAAAATCCTTTTGCTTTCAGAGCACAGACACTCGAGTGCTTTTATCACCACTCGGCAGATATCGATATAATGCCACTGTTGTTCTGGAGGTTCATATGATGTGCTTTTTATCGCTGCTTCTCTTCCCACGGCGTTTTTATGATACCTGTACGTTCGTATGTAAATTAGAGACCTGATGTTGACACTGATGTCCTTATAGAATTTTAGTGATGTTTTTATTTCAAAGGGATCTGGAGATTATGCTAGTAATAGTAGATATAGGATTAATAATGTAAGTAAAAGTTTATTGATATATAAAAAGTTCATTCATTCTCTACCACTTATCCGTACTACCTCGGGTCACGGGGAGCCTGCGCCTATCTCAGGCGTCATCGGGCATCGAGGCAGGATACACCCTGGACGGAGTGCTAACCCATCGCAGGGCACACACACACTCTCATTCACTCACACACACACACACACACACACACACACACTCATACACTACGGACAATTTTCCAGAGATGCCAATCAACCTACCATGCATGTCTTTGGACCGGCGAAGGAAACCGGAGTACCCAGAGGAAACCCCCGAGGCATGGGGAGAACATGCAAACTCCACACACACAAGGCGGAGGCGGGAATCGAACCCCCAACACTGGAGGTGTGAGGCGAACGTGCTAACCACTAAGCCACCGTGCCCCCCTTATATAAAAAGTTTTACCAGCCAAATCCTGAATAGAAAGATCTTCTCTGTTGTGCGTATCAGCTCAGACAGGGCAGAGAGCGCTCTAACTTAGCTTTACTAAAGTACATTAATCAATAATGCTTGTAGCCTCTTGTAACTTTTATATAAGATGTAAAATAAAACCTGCGACATGCTGAGACTGTCAACTGGTCGATGCAGAATAATATTGTAATGCCGTTGAACTCCTTTATAACACGTTCTTAAGAAGAAGAAGCCTGTACAGCACAGTGAAATTATTTCTGTATCATGACTGAACCTGTGCTCTGACCCCTACCTCCAAAGCTGGGGTCAGACATGATACAGCACCACTGAAGCATGAAGTGAGTTAAGGGCCTTGCTCAAGGGCCCAACAGTGGCAGCTTGGCAGTGATGGGGCTTGAACTCTGTTCCTCCAATCAACAACCCAGAGCATTAAAAACTCCCTGAGACGACATGAGAAAGAAACCTTAAGAGGAACCAGACCTGAAAGGGAACCTCATCATCATCTGGGTGACACCTGAGAGTGGAATTCCAAGGGCCTTTTTACACCTGGTCACTTCATGTGTTTTCTCTGATCCGATAGCTATCTGATTTGTTAAAACTGTACCATTTACATCAGGCCACATAAATGCGTCTCGGCGAATCGGATATCGATCCGATCTTTCTACTCCCGCCCAAAATGCAAATATATTGTACCTCATTTCCGGGGTAATTGAAATGGAACACGCTTTGATGTATGCGGTTGCTACAAAAACAGCATTTACTGTTTGCTGCATTTTTGCTGACGGCAGCAGTGCGTTTTAAGACCCGACAAGACACCTGGGTGAAAGATCGGAGCCAGCGCTGGTGGGAAAACATATTTGTTTCTGGCGCGATGCACGACTCGTGAGTCACCTGCGAGTGACGTACTTCCGTTTGGGAGGAGTATAGCACTGAGGTATTTGGCTTGAACAACCACATGCATTTACACCTGTCCAGTTTCATCTGAAATGCGTCCCAGACCACCTCCTGAAGGTGTTCGAGCGATCGGATTTATATCTGTCTTGAAAACGTTTCGGAGGGCATTTAAACCTGGTCTTTTTACCATCGGATAGCTATCTGATCACAGGAAACGCAGGAAGTGACCAGGTGTAAAAACCCCCTAAATCACTACTAATATTTACTATATATTTACTATTTTCTTTCAAAAAGTGCAACCAGTAAATTCACTCTAGTTGTAACTTGAAGCCTGTCTTGACCTGTTGAACTGATCACTGATGGAAACTTGCAATCCGAGGCCATCTTCTTGGTTTCTAGTTGCTACTCTTAAGAGCAATAATGATATAAATGATCTCTATTTACACAATGTCCCATAATATATAACTGCAACATCATAAGGCTAAGGTCGATTTTCTGATCAAGGATGAACGGATCTAAATATTCTGACTAATCAATTTGCAAACTATCAGAAACATAGCCAGAGTTTTGACAAGGTTCTTAAGTTCGTAGTGTTTTATCATTTCCTCTTACGCGGCGCTTACGGGACGTCCTGTCCGTTCGGTTACCTCGCCGTTCCCGGTTAAATGTAAGGACGTCAGTGATTTAAAGCATTCTGTTAAGAAATTGATACTGTATATACTGTACAACGCACTGAGGAGTAAAATGAAGCCTGGTGGTTTCGACATTAAAACACAAGCACAAATGCACAAGCCTCACCCCAGAGATCATGCAATCATGCAGCTCGGCTGATACGATTACATAAAATCTATTTCGTTAGCAAGAAATGAGGTCAATCTGTTCACTCATTCCCTCCAAAGTCACATTTCTAATCCAGCACGATCGGTGGTTGAGTAAAAATGATATAGCCGTCATAGACAAGCGGCAAAACGTGGTGATACGTTTCTGTTAGGGATGCTAGAGAAATATTATGTTGTATCAGCTCTGTTTGTGTTCTTATATCATTCCACACACACTCATATACACCCGTACAAACACACACACACACACACACACACACACACACACACACACTCATATACACCCGTACAAACACACACACACAAACCTATTACACCCGTACAAACACACACACACACACACACACTCATATACACCCGTTCAAACACACACACACACACACACACACACACACACACACACACACTCATATACACCCGTACAAACACACACACACACACACACACACACACACCCAATGCATCGTTCTGGTCTTATGTTTCTTCTTTCTGCGTGTGTGTGTATGTGTGTGTGTGCGCGTGTGTATAGCCGAGCAGGTGCGTGAATCAGATCGACGAGGTGTGCGAGACAATAGAGAAGAGCATTAACCAAGCGGTGCAGAAGACCTTGGACCAGCTGGAGAAAGACTGTGACCTCATCACCTCCACCATCAGCAACAAGCTGGAGCAGGACAGGTTGGTTCCTCGTTCAGACTCCACTCCACTTTGTCGGTTGATATGATCTTTAATACATTACAGCACAGTGAAATTCTTTCTTCACATATCCCAGCTTTGGAGGTTGGGGTCAGAGCACAGGGTCAGTCATGATACAGCACCACTGGAGCAGAGAGGGTTAAGGGTCTTGCTCAAGGGCCCAACAGTGGCAGCTTGGCAGTGCTGGGGCTTGAACTCTGATCCTCTACAAACCAGAGCCTTATTAACACATATCCAGAATTAACACTTACTGTAAATCTGATAGACCGTATAATTAAGATTTTTCTGGTAGCACATAAAGGCAGCGTCTAAACTGGAAATGACGTATAAAACCGTATAATTATTATATTATAATTATTCCTCAAGCTACAAAGTGAAAAAGAAAAAAAAACACGGACACCTCTGTGAGTGTTTAGTAAACTAAAAACTAGCCAGTTAACATTAGAGATGTTGAGTGTTTACTTTCATAGTGAAAAACCATTCAACTGGAATTTTTGAAGGGGAAAAGGGGCGGGGCCTAGCAGCACCGTTCTGGTTCAAACGAGCCTTTGCACGAGCCAACAGTAACCTTTTTAAATATTTTCGTTAAATTGTTCTTAATTCGGGGGACACGGTGGCTTAGAGGTTAGCACATTTGCCTCACACCTCCAGGGTTGGGGGTTCGATTCCCGCCTCCACCTTGTGTGTGTGGAGTTTGTATGTTCTCCCCGTGCCTCGGGGGTTTCCTCCGGGTACTCCGGTTTCCTCCCCTGTACAAAGACATGCATGGTAGGTTGATTGGCATCTCTGGAAAATTGTCTGTAGTGTGTGAGTGTGTGAGTGAATGAGAGTGTGTGTGTGCCCTGTGATGGGTTGGCACTCCGTCCAGGGTGTATCCTGCCTCGATGCCCGATGACGCCTGAGTTGGCACAGGCTCCCCGTGACCCAAGGTAGTTCAGATAAGTGGTAGAAAATGAGTGAGTGAGAGTGAGTGTTCTTAATTGTTTTAGGTTTTAGGGGAAATGTTACGGAAATTTCCAACCGTGCCCGTAAACCTGTGACGTTCTCCATGTGAGCAGTGATTTGAGGATGAGCGTGTTTGCTTTCTGCTCTGGCAGGAGTAACGTGAGTTATAACAAGAGCAGCCGCTTTAACGCTTTCCTCTGCGGGTTCCTGGCCATCTTCCTTCCCGTCGCCTTCATCGTCAGCTTTCTCATCAGTACATTTCTCCCGGACGATCTAGGAGCCCTGGTGGGGGAGGGGCTTGCCACGACGCTCTACACTCTTATGGTATAAAAATATACCATATAAATATATATATTTCTGCATGCGGTACAGAAAACGAGAACATACGGTGTGTAATTTTGTATCCGATTCATTTTGTTGCGCACTTTTTAAGGGAATAGTGCTGTATCTGTGGGAGTGGATCCCTGAAGACGGACAGGTCGTGGCGGTGATAGTCTTCGGCGTGACCTGCTACTTTTTCCTTTTCCTCGCCAGGTATTTTGCACGGTAAGTGATTTTGCTTGTGGTGGTGCAGAAGATTCAGAAACACAAGAGGGCAACACTGAGCTCCTGCACTTCATCATGTTTGTGGTATACATCAAGATTTCCCTCTCATTACTTTTTTTAAGTATCTGTTTTTTAGTAATTGCTGTATAACGGAATACGGCTTAACGATATATACCACATTTAGTTTAGGGGGAAAAAACAAGGGAAAAGAAAACACAAAAGCTTTATAGCACTTTGCAATGTTGATTAGAAAATTAAGTTAAGATGTTTAAGATGTCGGGGGGCGTGGTGGCTTAGTGGTTAGCATGTTCGCCTCACACCTCCAGGGTTGGGGGTTCGATTCCCGCCTCCGCCTTGTGTGTGTGGAGTTTGCATGTTCTCCCCGTGCCTCGGGGGTTTCCTCCGGGTACTCCGGTTTCCTCCCCCGGTCCAAAGACATGCATGGTAGGTTGACTGGCATCTCTGGAAAATTGTCCATAGTGTGTGATTGCGTGTGTGAATGAGAGTGTGTGTGTGCACTGTGATGGGTTGGCACTCCGTCCAGGGTGTATCCTGCCTCGATGCCCGATGACGCCTGAGATAGGCACAGGCTCCCCGTGAGCCGAGGGAGTTCGGATAAGCGGTAGAAAATGAATGAGTGAGTGAGTGAGTGTTTAAGATGTCATTCTTTGAATACTATGCACTGATATAGTTAAGTTTTATAGTTTTTGTCATTTTTTTTTAAATCTGTTATGAGACTCATAACCCTTGCTCAAAATATTCTAAAAAGGCGTATTTACTAAGCTTAAATAAGATATTTTCACATTATCACTTAGCACCTAACTGTGTCAACAATTATTTCTAAAAAATGACTTCACAGCAACAAAGACATAGAAATTTACATAGGAACGAATTACACCGGATACTGAGGTCAAGCTATTTCTGCCGTTAGAATTAAATTCAATAAATAAAAAAATATCACTTGTTAAAGTAATTACCTGTAACTTATAAACCAGGGCCTTATCCATGAAAATTCGCAGCGTAAAGAGTTTCTGCTAGTGACGTAATTCTAAGAAAATTCTTGTCGGACGTTTCCACTTAGAATTAAAGAGAAGATTCGAGTAAAGATCAAAGTTCTTCATAAAGCTTCATAACACTTAAAAGAGCTCATAAGGTCAGAAAGTATTAGGAGCAGTGAGGAGAACTTTTAAGGGGATTAAGAGTTTCTTTATCACAGGAGAAAATGACTGAAGAAGGAGAAGAAACGATATTTAATAACGATAGTGAGTTAATAAGATGATACAGATCAGATCGGGTAGGGATTATTTTTGTGACCAAAATGATATAATTTTTTATCGTCTCTATGACATTTCTGATCTACATAACATTTATTACATTTATAACGTACATCTGTAATATGATCGGTCACGAACGTAATCCCTAGACGATATAACCTCAGATATCTTAACATTGAGACAAAGTGAAGGTTTATAACAGACCAGATTTTAATAAGACTTTTTATAAGACGACCAATCACAGTCTTCAAAAGAATGTGTGACCTAGTAACAAGCTAAGCCCCGCCTCCTCTTTAAGATAAACATGTTTGTATTGTCCTTGTTCAGAGCTGCTCTGTGATTGGTCCTGAATCTCTCTTAAGATGAGATTCCTAGTTAGAAATGTCTAAGCTACAGTAGGAGCTCTCTGAGATGTTCGTGTGGAATGGATTAATGTGGACGGGTCAAAAATATCGATTTGAATCCTTAAACTTCTTTTACTATAACAAGATTCCGATCTTATCCGATAAGAAGTGATTTCAGAGCAGTGGAAGCAGCGACTGAAATCATTAAAAAGACATACGTATATACGACCTTGTCTTATCTGTGTTGGTTGCGTCAGCATTTATATGAACACACTATGTTCATGTGCTCTGATCCTTTCTCCTCCTCATTCCCTTCCTCCTCCAGCCAGGGCACTAAAACTCTCACCAAGAAAGAGAAGAAGAATCTAATGGAGCGCAGTGAATATGTTAAAGATGTCCTCAAAGCCAAAAAGGTAAGATTAAAAACTGTCAATGAAAAAGACTTGAAAATAATCAGTGACTGTGTGAAGCTCAGTAACTGCAAATCGATTTAGTTCCCGTTATCACTTACTTTATAGCAGCTATAAATAATCGTTCTAAAAGTTCTCCGTGTTGTTGTCCATGTCGTAAACTTAAAAGGAGCCGAAACTACGTTCACGCAAGTCTCCGGTCGCTGTACGATGACGTCGTCAGTAGGCGTTTCACCTAGTCACCTTATTACTATGGCAACCAGTAGTAGGCGTTTCTACTACTGGTTGCTATAGCAATAAGGTTTCTATTTGTAGGGCAACTTGAAAATAAATCAGATTTGTTGCCACTAAAATGTTTCTGAAGGGTGTTTGTGTAGATGAAGGATGAAGGAGAGATGAAGCAGTGTTCTCTCTTTGTGAAGGATCACATGCGTTCTACTCTACTCTACTGTCTTCACTTCCATCTGTAGTTTCCATAAGTCGCTCATCATGTGACATGCCCATATCTGGTCACTAACGCTTGCTGTCATTCATGTGACCAGAAGTCGTCAGATCCATGAAAACGGAAGGTCTTCGCTCACGTTGTCGAAGCGAGCCATTATGAAAGTGACAGTGAAAGGTGACATAAGGCTAAGTACGGTGACCCATACTCAGAATTCCTTCTCTGCATTTGACCCATCCAAAGTGCACACACAGCAGGGAACACACACACACACACACACCGTGAACACACACCCGGAGCAGTGGGCAGCCATTTATGCTGCAGCGCCCAGGGAGCAGTTGAGCCTTGCTCAAGGGCACCTCAGTCGTGGCCGGACCGAGACTCGAACCCACAACCTTAGGATTACGAGTCAGACTCTCTAACCATTAGGCCACGGCTTGCCTCATTTATCCCCAGTGAGCAAGTCTGAATGTGACTCAGGCAGCAGTGGCAAGGAAAAACTCCCTTAGAAGGTAAAGGAAGAAACCTTGAGAGGAACCAGACTCAAAGGTCGAAGCCATAATCATCTGGGTGACACTGGAGGGTGTGATTATAAATATACAGTCAAACAAATGTTGTGTTGGTGTAAGGATCACATGGAGCAGTTAAATAACCTACAATTAAATATATGTTTCTCTTATAAACAGAAGAAACTCTACGAAGAATACCTGAAGCAGTGCGCGGCCGAGTACGACTTCAACTGAACGCAGGAGGATTCCCCGAACGACAGGAATTTCCTGGCAGGAGAATGTAGCAAGCACGTCTCAGGTTAAACCTTAATGTCGGTTCATTATTAAGACAAATGTACTACACGCACAAACTCTGTATTTCGTACATGCCGTATAGGGATCGGTCGTATGCGGTCAAACTTCCGAAGTGACAAAAATACTCAGTGCCTTTTTTGTTTAACGTGAATGAACGATCCTGTGAACTAAACACCAGCCTGTATGTATTAATCCCACATACGAGTCAATACACTGCACTGATTCGATGAAGTCTTAGGAGACATATCGATGTATTTAGAGCCAGATCTCAAGTAAGTAGGCTCGACAAGCTAACACGTGAACTGTGAACGTCGATTCGCTTTTTTTTTTTAGCCGAGTAAACAATAGACTGTGACTTTTGATCAAACGAAGCTGTGGTTTTAATTTTTTATCGTTTGTTGAAACATGTGAACGTTTATGTGCGTCAGACGTTTGTACTTTTGTTTGTACTTTTCTAGATCATGCTGTGGTCTTGATCTTAAAGCATAATCGTCGGCATTTTACTTTGCTTGTAGTAGAATGTTATATTATAGTAGAAAATTCTATAATAGCACTCAAAACCACACCCTATTCACTGTATTCATTTAATTCGATTGACTTGGTATCTAAAGGTAAGAGATGATGATGAGAAAATTTGGGCTGCATTGTAAAAGATCTAATCTGAGTCTTCCATGTCAGATTATACAATGATGATCCTGTAAATATAGAGCAGTGATCGCAAAGTTTTGCTCATGAGTCAGTGTGAGCCAGACTTATTCAGAAAGTCTTGTTTATTAACATGCTTCATTAGCATAATTACATAATTGCGTATATGTGTGTATCGGTGACCAGTGATAGTAAGTGAAAATGTTTGACACTGACAGAAAATCTTGTCGAATGCTTTTGGTCCCGGCGACACCAAAACAACCAGCAGATCTCTACTCGTGAGCAAAGAATTTTTTTTTCAACGATAAAGAAACTAATTTTGTCTACGAGAACAAAGTCGGGATAAAAAACACACACAGTGTCGACACACTGATACAGATGCACACCTGACGTCCTGTTAGTAAGGTAGCAGATATGTTTGTGCTGATTGATATCTTATCACAGAAACGCCTGAACTTAGTATGTTTCCAGTCCACATCTCCTCCAAGGCTATAGCATAGAGCCACGCCCCCTCCAAGGCTATAGCATAGAGCCACGCCCCCTCCAAGGCTATAGCATAGAGCCACACCCCCTCCAAGGCTATAGCACAGAGCCACGACTCCTCCAGGGCTATAGCACAAAAGTCACGCCCCCCTTTGGGCTATAGCACAAAGCCATGCCTCCTCCAAAGCTATAGAACAAAGCCACACCTCCTTCAGGGCTATCACACAAAGACATGTCTCCTCCAAGGCTATAGCATAGATCCACACCCCTCCAGGGCTATAGCACAAAGCCACGCCTCCTCTAAGGCTATAGCACAAAAGTCACGCCTTCCCTAGGGCTATAGCACAAAGCTCCGCCTCTTCCAATGCTATAGCACAAAGCTACGCCTCCTCCAATACTATAGCACAAAGCCAAAAGGGGTTTTTTTTCTACCTCCCTGCCAGAGACAAACAAGTAGATGTAAATGATTCTTAAGAGCCTCTGTTTTTCTTTGTGCCAATAAAAATTTTTTTTAATGATTTAAGGAACCTTTTTCCACCACAAAGAACCATTTGTGCATTGGAAACTTTCCATGGATGTTAAAGCTTCTTCATAGAACCCTACACCTTGACAAAGAACCATTTAAGAGCCTAGTATCAACATAGATCATAGATCATCAGACGTCTGTGCAGAAGCCCTTGACTTGCTCAAGGGCACCACAGTTGTAGCCGGCCTGAGACTCGAACCCACAACCTTAGGGTTAGGAGTCAAACTCTCTAACCATTAGGCCAGGACTTCCCCCATGTTTTCACATATCCCAGCCATCATGCGGTGCCCCTGGAGCAGGTGAGGTTAAGGGCCTTGCTCAAGGACCCAACGTAGATGTCTCAGCAGCTTGTGGGCTTGAACCCCGAATTTCTAATTAGGAACCCAGCACCTTGACCGCTGGACCATCACATGGACCATCATGGTGCTGATGGATGATTATTCGGTGACGTGCTCAAGGGCACCTCAGTCGTAGCCGGTCTGAGACTCGAACCCACAACCTTAGGGTTAGGAGTGAGACTCTCTAACCATTACATTAGGCCACGACTTCCCCCTTTCTGTAGTCTATGTAGCAGTGACGGCTGTATCGGGTGATTACACGGAGCAGAACATCCCTAGATTTAGGCTAGCTTCATGAAGCCTGGCATCTCGGCAAACATCTCACGTCTTCTCTTCAGTTGGTTGAATCAGGATCTCAAATCATTTGGACATTTTTGTTAAAATAGGTGTCTAAAGGCAAAAAATATGCGATGCAGCCGCACTAAACCAGCAGAACTGGGAAATATTAAATAAAATATTTATAAATATTGATAATACTCATGTTTTTCATTATTCATTGTTTCATTACATATGAAAAAAAAGCTACAAGATTGTTTACTATATAAAGTTTATTATACCGATGGTTTAGTAGGTACACAAATAAAATAACAGCATTACTAAATAAACTGTTAAACAAAGTGTTTATTGTGCGCTTTCTAAACGTTTTCTAAACCGATTATCATCCTATAACGGTGCTGTCTGATTTATTACACGTCTCCTAAAGGCAGTACGTTCTTACGCTTTTGTAAGTTTTATACTTGCTTTATTTAAAACAAACTGTTAAAACCTCATATCTGGTGAAAAGTGTCTTCCATAGTGAACTGACAGAACGAAGCTGTGCTCCATTATTGTGACTTTTCTGCCTTTTGTATTGTAACTGCTGATGAATTCAATGTAAAATAAATTACCCTGCATGTGGTGTCGAATTCTTTCGCATCATTATTAACGAAGCGCTCAATTACAATTATGTTAACTGTTTGTTTTATTCGTTAAGTTCATCATGTGATAAAAAACGCTTATTACTTTTTAATCTATTTATAGTTATATATAAAAGATCTGTAAAACAAGCCATCGTGTTACTGCAGCTATAAATATAAAGTTCTATCCCTAGCCATTCTCTTTATCCAGTCTCTCTCTCTCTCTCTCTCTCTCTCTCTCTCTCTCTCTCTCTCTCTCTCTCTCTCTCTCTTGACTAGAGATAAGTGACAGCATTTATTTTTATAGTACTTGTTTAACATATAGAAATTTTAAGATTCATTATAAGATTAATTACTTCATCTAATTATTCCTCATATCAATACTAAAAATAAATAAAATATTAAAAATAAAGAAAAACTAAACCATAAATAGTTTATTCAGCTCTAAAATATTTTATATCGGAGCCCAAATTATATAAAATATCTGAAGTACCTTCAGTTTTAGTGGTTTTAGTTTTAAAAAAGATCAAATTTGTTTCATGCAGTTTTACACAATTTGTTTTAACTTGAGCTGATGTTCCTAAACCTGAAGTTTCAGCAGATAAGGTTTCTTAAAATCGATCATAATTTGGTCTTTAATGGATAAGAAGGTAGAGCTGAATAAGAGTTAAATGATTCTTTCCCTCCCGTGAATACAAAGCGAGGTATATCTAGAGTCAGCATGAGCCAGGATCGTCATGACAACACTTTCAAGGTAAAAGTATAACATTATAAACATACAAAATTTAGTCTAGGGATTTATGTGAATATGCAATTACTGTCCTTTTATCTTTATAATAAGCAAGAAAAAGAAGGGGAGAAGGATAGAGGGGAGGGGGGAGGTAGAGAGAGAGGGAAGGGGAGGGAGGGAAAGGAGGATAGAGAGAGAGAGAGAAAGGGAGGGAGGGAGGGAGAGACAGAGAAAGAGACAGAGGAAAGAGAGAGAGAGAGAGAGAGAGAGAGAGATAACAAAATGACTGACCGAATAGAAATGTAAACAATTTTTTAAGCCATGTAATCTTTGGTTCACGGTTTAAACGTCATTTATAGCACATCATTTATTTCTTTTCTTTTTTTTTCTTTCTTTCTTTACTTACTAATTTATTTATTACGTTTCACATATTTTTCCAGTATAGTATTTGTATTATTAATAAGAAAATAATCGACTATTACAACTTTACATTGTACCTGAAACGGTTTAAATACAGAGTTAACGATGCCTGGGATTCAGCGCCCAGTAGTGGCGGAAGCATGGTATTACACACAGCAGTAAAACGCAAAAACTATCAAACAATGTTGAGATTTAAACAGTGCTGTAGAGCTAAAGTTAATATATATGTTATTAAATGCATTGGGTACATTTGTTAAAGAAATGTGTAATTTGACCAACACAAATAATATATATATATATATATATATATATATATATATATATATATATATATATTATACGAGAGAGAGAGAGAGAGAGGGGGGGGGAGAGAGAGAGAGAGATTTTGACAGTAGGATTCTGTGAAAGTTTAAATTATGCATGAGATGTTAAATGGCTGTTTTCAAAGTGCTGTTGATATTTTTTTTTTATGTTTTATTAATGTTTTGATTTATTTGCAGACATTTATGAAGCCCTCTCTCTCTCTCTCTCTCTCTGTTAACCTTCACCTGTGTGATCTGTCATTTAAATGTAAACACAAACCCTTCCTGACAACCGACAACCTTCCAAGTTGACCTTTTTCAATTTTACCCAGGCGAGGTGTTAATGAGGATACATAAGCCCTTAATAACACGTAATAACACACGGATCGAGCGATAAGGTTTTATGACCGCCATGTCCGTTATGTGACTCCAACATAATCATAAAATTACATAAGAAGTATAAAGAGCTACAAATCCAGCTGTCAGGATGCGCTAATGTTAATGTTTTATTTTAATTATAATTTAACTTGGGTGACGTTAAGTGCTTATGGAAATGTAGACGAGACGTTCATATACACCTGACTTACCTTGTGGTTCTGAATAAAGATTTATTACATCATTTTTCAATTAATTAATTAGCACCTTCTCTCCAATCAGAATTCAGGATATAAAAAAAAAAGAAAGAAAGAAAGAAAGAAAGCTTAAAGCAACAAATTTATTATTTTTATTTGCAACAGCACAAACCCCTTTTATAAGATCCTCCTATCCCTGAGTTAGTAACAAAAAGGAGTTTCAGGAGGTCAGAACTACTAGTTCAGCAATCAGAATTATTGCATACTATCTAAAAATAGAATTATTCATCAGTCAATAGATCAATTTAACAATCAACAAGATAAAAGATAACAGCATATACAAGCTTACAGTTTTATATCTCTAGCATTATTATTATTATTATTATTATTATTATTATTATTATTATTATTATTATTATTATAGAGGTATAGGTTTAAATATGTACTTATATTATTTTTTGTGCAATAAACCAGCGAGGCAACCAAAGTTACCATAAGAGGTACATAATATTAAGAGCTATTAGTCAGCATTATGGGCCTGATGCTAAGGAACATGCTTTTCTCCTTTAAAAGGGAAGTTCATGCTACTGGTTTTATTTTATTAGATATTCCTACTAGTCTGTTGTGATATCAGGCCAGGTTTCAAACTCCTTAATTAGTAAAAAGCCTTACGTTAAAAGACCTATGGGACTTCCAAGTGTCCACTAAACAACCTGAAACCTGGCCTCGGTCCTACTCAGACTTCAAGCAAGACGCATGTGTGCTGATGATCGTAATCGATTAGCCTATATTTCTAAATATTCAGCGTGATTTCCTAAAGGCTTCGTCGTCGTTGTTTTTTTCCCCCCGAAACAAGGCGACGTCATAGCAAATGTCGTACCAAATCGGTCATACAAACATGAAAGCTGATCTTTAGCTAATCGGTAGCATTACAAACTCGCGAAGGTTTTTTTTTTAGTAGAAACAAAAACATCACTTAATGTTACAATGCATTTCCAGGTAAGAACTATTTACAGTGTTGCATGTACAAAATCAAACATCTATCTTTCCTCCTTCGCTGCCCTTTTATAAACACCGTGCACAGGTACAGTAGTCGCATCATGCGCAAGCAGAAAAGGCCAAGCTCGGCGACGCGTCGGCTTCCTAAACCTTGTCGCAAAGCAGCTCCAGGTTATTTTAAGGAAAGTGTTGAGCGGGTCTAGGTTTATTCACAGCTCTGTGTAAAGTCTTGGGGTTGTAAGAAACAGCTTCATGCCACAGGTGAGCCCAGGTTTGGCTTTTACGCCACATAAATGCGCAGGAGATGGATTCTTCAGCCTCTCATCCAGCATGCAGGATCCCAAATCAGCAGCACGGACATTAAACAGCTCCGAATAAAAAGTCGGGTGCGTCCTCACTGCATACCTTTATCTATCAACCACGAGATATCTCCTGTCCTGGAATAAAGGAATAAAACATATTTATAATATATATTAATATTAATATTATATATAATAAACTTGATAACATAATAACACATGAAATTTAGGACTTTTTTTCAAGAGTGAAGTTCCCAGTAAAGTAACAGTATGTTCCAAAGTGTTTTATTCCTCTTATACCACAGCCATTTGCCAAAAAATAAAAGCTTAGATTTATTAACGAATGACACATTAGAAGCTTTTATGTCCCAATCTCAAAGTGGCGCTTAAGACTTCATTCATTCATTCATTTTCTACCGCTTATCCGAACTCCTCGGGTCACGGGGTGCCTGTGCCTATCTCAGGCGCCATCGGGCATCAAGGCAGGATACACCCTGGACAGAGTGCCAACCCATCGCAGGGCGCACACACACACACACACACTCTCATTCACTCACACACTCACACACTACGGACAATTTTCCAGAGATGCCAATCAACCTACCATGCATGTCTTTGGACCAAGGGAGGAAACCGGAGTACCTGGAGGAAACCCCCGAGGCACGGGGAGAACATGCAAACTCCACACACACAAGGCGGAGGTGGGAATCGAACCCCCAACCCTGGAGGTGTGAGGCGAACGTGCTAACCACTAAGCCACCGTGCCCCCCGCGCTTAAGACTTAATTAAATAAATAAAAAATCTAAATTAAATACATATCTTAATTAAATAAACACATCAATAAATAAATAATAAATGAATAGACAACGTATTCATGTCAATAAATATTCGGTTTTAAATACAAAACAAAGCTCCCTACGTCCCTACGAACGAGCAGTTGCTATAGAAACGAATATACAAGCGTATCAGAACGAGCGTATTCGCAGAAAACTTTGCTGACGTTCGAGAAAATCAATCAACAGTTTAACAGACCAATCAGAATCGAGAATTGAGCAGCGCTGTGGTATAGAGTAAGTATGTGATTATAAACACTGACACAGTGAACAGTATGTCATGCTTCCGTACTTGCCGTGGGTGAACATCCTTCATTTCACGACAGCACAGAAAACAGGACAAATAACAGTTTACAACAACACACACTACTTGTTTCCATGCATTGACTCTGACTCGATGCTTTTCTGTGGGAAAGCGTGTATATCGTGTGTACTAGGCAAAGATGTTGACACGAGTTGGAAATAATATGTCTAAAAATATTATTCTTCATCGAGGTATATATAGTTGGCGATTAGATTTGTGTCCGATGACGTGACACGGTTAAGAAGAGTTTATGCGAAGTTGCTTGGTGCAGCGTTTAATAAAGACTTAGTAAAATCTTCAGCTATTTAAGTATTCATCTTAATACTTATCATTATAACGTGTAACACCTTACAGTGCATGCGTACAGTGATATTAATAGTAAATGCATGCAGTTATCAAAGTGCAGGTTGCAAGTCTGGACCTATTAACAGCTCCTGGAAGTCCAGAGTTTAAATAGTAAACCGTACTCACTCCACATCACGTTTCTTAACCGTCTTTCCAGATCCGAAGACTTCTGCGACCCTGGACACTATGGGGTCGTAGTTCATACTGGCCACGGCGATCACCTCCTCGCTCCTATGCAGACAGTGGAGTCAAAGAAAGCACCGGAAACAGCGCGTTAGCTCCATTGGATTATATGTGACATAGCAGTGCACTTTTTGTATTCATATGCAGTCTACTGTAAATAACAGGAACTGTAATCACGTCCTGAATCATCTTAAGTCATCTTTCAGTCATGTTGGGGGTTTGTTTTTATTGGAAATAATCATCCATCAGCACCATGATGGTCCACGTGATGGTCCAGCGGTCAAGGTGCTGGGTTCCTAATCAGAAATTCTGGGTTTAAGCCCACAAGCTGCTGAGACATCTACATTGGGTCCTTGAGCAAGGCCCTTAACCTCACCTGCTCCAGGGGCACCGCATGATGGCTCATAATAGCCTGGTATATGTGAAAACATGGGGGAAGTCGTGGCCTAATGGTTAGAGAGTTTGACTCCTAACCCTAAGGTTGTGGGTTCGAGTCTTGGGCCGGCAATACCACGACTGCGGTGCCCTTGAGCAAGGCACTGAACCCCCCCCAACTGCTCCCCGGGTGCAGCAGCATAAATGGCTGCCCACTGCTCCGGGTGTGTGTTCACGGTGTGTGTGCGCTTTGGATGGGTTAAATGAAGCGAACGAATTCTGAGTATGGGTCACACTTACTTAGCTGTATGTCACGTCACTCATTACTACCATCACATAGTCTTACACTACAGCATTGTTGTAGTTTTTGTCTATTTACAGTTGTATTTTGTCTATTTACAGTTGTACAGTTGTACTTTTTTCTCACTTACTGTCCAATCAGACTCTCTCTCTCTCTCTCTCTCTCTCTCTCTCTCTCTCTCTCTCTCTCTCTCTCTCTCTCTCTCTGGTAGTCGCTGTACTGAACTACCAATACTACCAGTGACAGTAAGAACTGTCGCTGACTTTCTTTGGAAACATTTACTTACTTTGTGTAAAACGCCACAAATTTCAGCTCGTCCAAATCTCCCTGGATGATGACGTCATCAAACCCATCCCCGTAACCTTTACCAAGAAACAAGTAAGATCGTTTTAGACAGTCTTAGTTTCGGTACGACGGGAACGATTTAGTTGAAGAGGGGTAAAAATAATAGACTATTGTCCGTTTGAAGATATACAGTGTGTGCTTCTTCTTCACCTGCATAGCGTATGCTTTTTCCAAACATAGCAGTCCAGAAATAAGGCACCGTCCGAATATCTGCAGCTTTTTCCATCATGCCCATAGCAGCGACCCTCCCTGCAGAGGACAACGTGATGCTTCGTTAGTAAAGTGACTAAAACAGTCTAAGATATTTAATGGTAAAATCAGTGTGCTGTACTGAGACATCATACAAGAGCCATGCTTTTTTTGGGATCCTGGTGCTTACCGTGGACATGAGCCATCTGCCAGTGAGGGATGTTCACCTTCTTATTGCCACGGAGAGCCAGCGGGAATGTCACAACATCACCGCCTGCAAACACTCCATCCACATTCGTCTGCATCATCTGAGGAAAACAGAGACAGTTTACCCAACGATCTTTGTCGTATTTATAGTACGAGCATAACACAGTGCCATTATCTTTATGAATGCCTAAACTATTTATGTCTGGAATTGAACTGGAAGTGGAAAAGATGTTGTAATAAAATGGTAATACGAAAATTATTTTGGAATAATGTCCATATCTTGACATGGACGATAGACATTAAAATGAACTATGTATTTTTTATTTGTAACACTGCACGGTGGCTTAGTGGTTAGCACGTTCGCCTCACACCTCCAGAGTTGGGGGTTCGATTCCCACCTCCGCCTTGTGTGTGTGGAGTTTGCATGTTCTCCCCGTACCTCGGGGGTTTCCTCTGGGTACTCCGGTTTCCTCCCCCGGTCCAAAGACATGCATGGTAGGTTGATTGGCATCTCTGGAAAATTGTCCGTAGTGTGTGTGTGTGTGTGTGTGTGTGTGTGTGTGTGTGTGTGTGTGTGTGTGTGTGTGTGTGTGTGTGTGTGTGTGTATGTGTGTGTGTGTGTGTGTGTGCCCACTCCGTCCAGGGTGTATCCTGCCTTCATGCCCGATGACGCCTGAAATAGGCACAGGCTCCCCGTGACCCGAGATGTTCGGATAAGCGGTAGAAAATGAATGAATGAATGAATGAATGCTGCTCTTGATCCACAAGCTTCACAATATCCTTATTCACTCACATGTGCTTTCTGTGCATTAAATTCTAATTGAATAATGACGTTAAACTTCATTATATGTTTAACGTTTATTCATTGTTCTAAACAAATGATATACGAACACTGATGCGAACAGTCCACAGTTGCCGAAGGCACAAATATGCAAATTAGTTAAATACAGCTTTAAATAGCGGCTTTTCTCGAGCTTTTACATCAGTGACAAAAAACAGGCTTGATACGTGAACGATCTTTAAAAGTCGAGGCTAAATAAAAGCACCTTTGTCGTTGTTTACCCCCGAGGCGTAATCTCTTTTGGCCTTTTATAGTTTATTGTGTAGTAATTGACCAGTAGTTCGTTGATATCCAACTTTCGCTTATTTCTCAGTCAGATCCTTAACCTCCCGAGACCCGTATGCTACTGTTGTGTACATTACAATTTCTACTGACTGTTTCTCTTAATTCATAGCTGATAACTATAAATATAATCAGTGTTTTTAAGGAAGCAGTTACGCAAAAGAATCATACTTAACAGTCCTCATATAAGGTCGGTACAATAAATATATATACGTGGACAATGAAGTTGTGAGAAAAGGTTATATTTGGGTCTCAAAAGGTCAATGCTTGGTTATTTCTGACAATAACTTTCAAAATAAAACTTTAAACTTTGATCAAATTACACCTTTTCTGTCACAATTTTATTTTACAATTAGCCTCAATCGCCGTAGCTACTGTTTACACGAGACGCAGGTTTCTGTTACTGTACTAAGCACGTGGTACAGTATGAGGCACGCGTGGTTAAGTTCCAAATTGTATGTCTGTTACTAAGCTTTTGGCGTGTTTGGTACAACAATGTAGAGTTAACGCTTCCAAAATCCGTGCTAACTCTACTTCAGCGCCGGCGTTCTGGAGAATTCAACAAAGAACGTTGAAGAACTGTTTACCTTCTGCACTATGTTTATGTTCTGTAAAGCTGCTTTGAGACAATGTCTATTGTAAAAAGCGCTATACAAATAAACTTGAATTGAATTGAATGTGAAATATAACTTATTTTGATGAACATTACAAAGTACACAATAACAGTGCATGCACTAGAACTTTTGCGAAAAACGTCATGATTTCGCGCATTGAGAAAAGCCCTTAGCAGTTACTTATTAAATAATAGTTCCCACATAAGTCAGGTACTGTAAATGATATCGCTACCTTGTTCACAGTTACGAAGCCCTTTGAGTCCATGTGCAAGCCACTTTGTTTGAGAAATGCCGTAGCAGGAGCTGCACCTGAGGATTCACAACAAAGCAAATTCATACTTTTTACTGCTTTCGAGATGATTTAACATCCAAAGCGAACTCCAGGTGACTGGCAGTGTAGTAATACGTAGGCGTGTCAGACCGAGACTCACCCGTGCCAATAACACACACGTCTGCTCTTAAGACCTTGCCGCTTTTCAGCACTACTTCTTTTAACTGATGAGCAACGAGAGAGAAAGAGAGAGACATCTTGTATGACTTTCAGTTCATATTTGCAAATAATTCGATATCACTGCACCACACTGGAAAAAAAAAAAAGCTAGCTGAATTTACTTGGTTCGAACTTATACATCAGGTTGCATGTGATCTATACACGATTCGGTGAAGGTAAAGGAACAAAAGCTGACGAGGCAAACAGAACAGTAGAAAACGAGGAAGGAGTGGAAACAGAGACAGATAAAGAAAGAGTCCATCTACTGTATCATAGCCCTTCTTCGTTCTCCTGCAGAGTTTCTCTCACTTTCTGGATACCTGTCCATGATGGCCTCTCATCTCGGACACCTCGTTCAGCATGTAGAACTTCACCCTGTTCATCTCGAACAGCTGCGAGAACAAAACACATAGAGGAGAGAAAACTCAGGGGGAAACACCAAAATAATACACCTAGAAACATGATGGAGAAAATTCAGGGTTTCTCTGATTCCTTTAAAGGTGGGGTGTACGTTGTTTGAGAAATGCTTGTGAAAACTGAGTCAGGCCGACAAACAAAAACAAACGTGTAGCCAATGAGCAGAAAGGGGCGTGTCTTGTCGATATGCGGCGGAGAGAGTGTTCAGTGCGCATGTGTGACATTTGCAGAAAGCGGTTTTAACATCGACATGGAGGATAAAAACAAAGAAAGAAAGGCTTACGATAAGGACAAGAAGTAGGACGTGTTAATATAGGATCAGCTTTCCAGTGCTGGAGAGAACTGAAGGAGCAGGAAGTTGGCCACATATTGACAGGTTGGAGTTTCCCGAGTCAATAACTCCTGAGCTAAACGCTGTTACTACACAAATAACACCTCTTTTCTATCGTAGTAATGTAGAGAGGCAGCTACAACCGCGTTTTGTGTAGTAACAGCGTTTAGCTCAGGAGTTATCGACTCGGGAAACTCCGACCTGTGAATATGTGGCCGACTTTACTTAAGACGCTGAGGCGCTTTTTTCCTTCTCGATAGGTGAGTAACGTTGGTTTTGCTTTGTTACACAGAACTAATATATGCCTTTGTCCTTTACATGATTATGCTTGTGTGTCATTTTTGCTTGTTTGTTTATCTACAATCGTATTGTTCTTCCCTTCAGCTATGATAAAGACACGTTTCTTTCTGTTAGTTGCCTGGGTTACGTATGTATGTGTGGGCGGAGCTATCGATACAGGGGTGGGACCCATTTGGGACCCATTTTGACCCATAGGGGCGTGTTTGTTTTGGTGATTTCAAATGACAACGTTGGCTTTCGAACAACGTACACCCCACCTTTAAGATGTTTTGTGTCCTGGTGTTAGAGTAGTAGCTAACAAAATGTTTAAACTATTATAATGTTGATTTATCTCTGAGAATGTTGCAGGCTGCGTGGTGTGTGAGTGTGTGTGAGTGAATGAGAGAGTGTGTGTGCCCTGTGATGGGTTGGCACTCCGTCCAGGGTGTATCCTGCCTTGATGCCCGATGACGCCTGAGATAGACACAGGCTCCCCGTGACCCGAGTAGTTCGGATAAGCGGTAGAAAATGAATGAATGAATGAATGAATGAATGAATAATGAAATTTTCTGGACATTAGTAAGTACTCTTATAAAAGAAAAGGTTCTATGTAGAACCTAACATGATTGTACACTCCAGGTGTAGTACAGTTACCAGGAAATTCCTGAAGAAATGGCAGAGAAGAATCGTTTTTGTTTCCCAAAGAAGAAGAATTTTCCTTCTGTAAAGGAGAGTAGTAAATGTGAGGCTGGTATCCTGACCTTCATCAGTGCTTTTCCTACTTTCTCCCCCAGAGCTTTACGGAACGGCACAGCATCGATTCCGATCACAGAGACCGAGTGAGCTTTATCTGTAAGAGCAGCTGCAACCTCCATACCTGAACACAGGTAAGCGCTTATTAGAGCAAAATACGAATATTTTTCATATCGTAGTCAATAACTCACGTTAGTGTCAGAAAATTCCACACTTCTGTAGTTTGACTTTTACACACATGTAACTGAACCATGAATAAATGTCATACTTCAGCACTTCTGCAAATATTACATAACATTACATAATGATACCTAACGCTCCAGCACCCAGGTGAGATAATGTTAATGGATTTTATACCAAAGCGTCCACCATGACGTCTCACCGATAAACGAGGTCCCCACGATGACAGCGTTCTTGCTGCTGGCAAGTCCGGCTATGCTGTTCGCATCCTCTGGGGTTCTCAGGTGAAACACGTTGCTCACATCTTTACCTTTGAAGTTTATGGACTTGGGTCTTTAAGTAAGGAAAAGAAAGAATGAGAGAGAGAGAGAGAGAGAGAGAGAGAGAGAGAGAGAGAGAGAGAGAGAGAGCAAGACAGAGAGAGAGAGACAGAGAGGGGGGGGGAGTGTGAGGGGGGGAGTGTGAGGGGGGGAGTGTGTGTGTGAGAGAGAGAGAGAGAGATACAGTGAGACAGAGAGAGAGAGAGAGAGGGAGAGAGAGAGGGAGAGAGACAGAAAGAGAGCGAGACAGAGAGAGAGAGAGATACAGTGAGACAGAGAGAGAGTCAGAGAGAGGGGGGAAGAGTGTGTGTGTGAGAGAGAGAGAGAGAGAGAGAGAGAGAGAGAGAGAGAGAGAGAGAGAGAGAACAAGAGAAATGAGAGAATTGTTGAGAGAGAATAACAGATAGATAGATAGATAGATAGATAGATAGATAGATAGATAGATAGATAGATAGATAGATAGATAGATAGATTTTTCATAATTTTGTGGTTGCATTGGATAAGTATTTAATAATTAATTAAATATTATTATTAAATATATTATTATTATTATTATTGTTGTTGTTTTTGTTAAAAACAACAAAAACAACAACAACAACAACAATAATAATAATAATAATAATAATAATTATAATCAGTAGCAAGGTGATGTGTTATAGATTGACACAATATTAGACATTAGGCAAATTGTGGCAAAAAAAACAAAGGTACAGATGATTTAATGTTGATTATCTGCAAGGTTTAATAATGTTTATAGTGAATGAGTTTTCAGCATCTTATGTCAGCTCTGCACTGTCTGTACTTTAACGCTAGATAAATTGTCTGTCTCATCCAGACTGGAGACATTTCCTCACCAAGAAGACCATTGATTTGCAAGTAAGATGAATGAATATTGCTCTCCATTTGTTTTTATTTCCAATTTATTAAAGAGCTTTAGTTACAGCTAGGAAGTGATGGATGGTCCAGTGCTAGCATGCACACCCACATGTACAGAATATAATGAATATTAGCATTATTCAAGCCCAACTCAAACTCTTTTTTGTTTGTTTGTTTGTTTGTTTGTTTGTTTGTTTCTTTGATTCGGCTCTAATTGTGACAATTTTGGCCTAGACTCGAGATGCATAGAAAAGCTTAGACACTCCCTAAAGCTTCTACAACTTGGAGCGCTTTCTGTACTGCTTGTTTGTCACAAAAATACTTGAGCTGGTGAATCTGCAATCTTACTTCTTTTAAACTCCTCCAAGTACACAATATATAAGCCAACATTCAGTTTTCCTATTTAAGCGTAGACAAAAATTTTATAAAGAGTAACTCCTCCTAGGGCTTTTGAGCCACATGCACCAAATTCGGATATGTTGTAGACCCTGGTCTGAAGTTTGCTGCTATTACTTTTCTAAGCGATCCGACTACCGGTACTTCCGGTACCGGGTCTCAAAAATGGCCATTTTTCCCATAGACTCCAATTATAAACTTTGGAGGTTTATAACTAAGCAAGCTTTCGAATTATCTACACCAAACTATCTACATGATGTCACGTGAAAATTAAAAATTAGCACAACATGGACTTGTGACATATCTAAACACTCAGCACAATGAGGAGAACTTCCACAAGAGTATTCAGACGACGTCACATGCTCGTCTCCACTTACCTCCAAATGTTTTGGCACCCTAGCTTTCTGTCTACTTGCTTCCAAAAGTAACACTGACCCTTATGTCCACTCGCCTCCAAAAAGCACCGGCCTCTGCGAACACTTTGTGTGATAGCTGTACTCATGTTTGACGCACATGGCGTGTATGCATGAGGTGTTTCGGCCCAGACCTGCCGTAAATCTGAGATCATTTTAAAAACTTAAAAACTTCTCCCGATGTTGTGGAGTTTGCTGTAATTGATTTTGTGTTCATTCCTGTGATCACAAAATTGCCAAATCCTTAAGGGACTGTCTTAAAGGAGCAGTTTGTAATGTAGTAAACTGTCAAATTTGATTGTGATCGAACACAAAAGATACACTTTCAGAAAATGGGCTTATTGAAAAATCAAGGATTCTTTCGACTCGTTTCTGACAGGGAAAATATACTGTACAGCCACAACAAGCTACACCCTCGGTCACATGACCTGCTACTTACTAAGATGTTCTGATACTGTGAACCACCACGACACATTTCCAAAGAACTTTGGTAAGTACAGTATAAGCAAGGTAACTAACTATATTTACTTTTTTCCAGAAATGGCATTTTATCAACAATAACAGCCGATGATGACAACAATGATGTCTGAATAGTGAACCGGTGAAATATCCTCATAACATCACTTTTTTTTTCATTTAGTAAAAATACATTTGATTAAAGGTTTAAATTCGCTTAATCTATTGTCTAAGTGGTTTTGCATGCATTCTGCATTTATTGTATATTGCATGTAACCATGGCAACTTGCAATATCTACCTGCATCCAATCGATGTTTGTGTTCTGTTATTGGGCTCTGCATTGAGGTTCTAGAAGTTCAACCTAAGAACCTTGAAGGGTTGTCAGTTTTTTAAGAAAGATTATAGAGCTACAATATTATCCAGCAATGGATCTGCTTTTGTTTTAGGCTTTAGGCTGTTTGAATGGTTTCTGGCCCAGAAATAAACTCCACCCCAGATGCAACAGACTTGTTCAGCCCTCTAAGAGTTACTCCTGTAGGACGAATTACTGAGAGGAAGAGAAGGAGGAAGGACTGACAGTGTTTAGGGTCTAAAAGTAAAGATAAATTAGGAGTCTAAAATGCTTTAATTGTATCTGTCTGAGGGGGGCACGGTGGATTAGTGGTTAGCACGTTCGCCTCACACCTCCAGGGTTGGGGGTTCGATTCCCGCCTCCGCCTTGTGTGTGTGGAGTTTGCATGTTCTGCCCGTGCCTCGGGAGTTTCCTCCAGGTACTCCGGTTTCCTCCCCTGGTCCAAAGACATGCATGGTAGGTTGATTGGCATCTCTGGAAAATTATCCGTAGTGTGTGTGTGTGTGTGAGTGAATGAGAGTGTGTGTGCCCTGTGATGGGTTGTCACTACGTCCAGGGTGTATCCTGCCTCGATGCCCGATGACCCCTGAGATAGGCACAGGCTCCCCGTGACCCGAGGTAGTTTGGATAAGCGGTAGAAGATGAATGAATGAACGAACGAATGATTGTATCCGTCTGCCTTTCGTTGGCCACCTTTCCCCCATTTTATTTTTAATTACCGATGAAGCTTACGGCTTAAATGATCATCAATTCTAATAATTTGTAATAATTAATTGCAGCTCATACTTAAATAACACCTGAATGAGATAAGGATCTCATTCTCTATGGAAATCATGTAATTTGACACAGTTGCTAAAAACAAATAAATATTTCCTGTACGTATGAATAAGCTAACGAGTCTAGTAAAGAAGACGCATTAAAAACACTGCAATCCTTGCCCAACCTCTACAGCCTGTTCAGCAGGGAAGAGTGAAAGCTGACTAAGCAACGACATCCTCATGATTCAGAGAATTTTCTGTTCATGTCAACACTTCAGAATGCCAAGATTCCCCTCTGTAATTTCAGATCGTTCATTTATTCAGGACTCGGCTGAGCTCTGACTAGGACAGAATGATTAATGGCTTCCCCTCGCTAGTTATGAATCATAAGTGAAGAAACTCTATCAAATGAACGGCACATTATCATGTACAGTGCCAAGCGTTGGACCAAAGCCATGCTGTTTTTAGGTTTGCGCTTTAGAGTTGTTAATGCTAATTAAGATTTCTTCTAAAATTCACCTTTATATTTCAAACGTCAATCACTTATATTATGGAGCGCCAACATGGATTATATTCCTCTGTTATTTATCGTTTCATTGATCTTGATTTCACAACATTGTCGAAGTCTTGATTCAGGTTAGTTAGAAGGTGTTTATTATTTGTCTACAACAGCAGCTCTGAAAGTAGTTCCGGCAGTAAGGCAAATCTTCTACATTTCCCGTTAGGGGTTGCCACAGCGATTCCTCTGTGTTTCATCTTTCATATCCTCTTTCAACACATCTATAAATCTCCTCTTTGTCCTTCCACTTGCCCTTTTACCTGGCAGCTCCATCTCCAACATCCTTCTACCAATATAACCATCTCCGTCCTCTGTACATGTCCAAACCTTGTCCCCATTACAGACCACCTGAGACGTCCCTCTGATGTGCTCGCTTCCAATCCTGTCCATCCTTGTCACTCCTAAAGAGAACCTCATCATCCTCGTCTCTGCTACCTCCATCTCTGCCCCATGTCTTTTGCTCACTGCTACCCATACAGCAGAAATTGAAATTGTTCTCACCTGCTTCCGGTTGCAATGAAGAGCTTTCTGTACTCCATCTTATAGCCATCCTGAAACATTACTGTCTTTGTTTTTACATCAACTGACACAACCTGAGGAGGTATAATCATGGAAGGTTAAGATTAGCAACAGGGAAAATGAAACATTTAACTGCTAGAAAGTGCTGGAATACTGTATATTAGATTAAATAGACTAACTTGAGGTCGTGTTTGAGTATTGAAATCAAATACAGTAATACCTCGAGATACGAGTTCGATTCGTTTCGTGACCTTGTTCGTATCTCAAAGCAATTTTCCCCGTTTAAATGAATTGGAATCCCATTAATCCATTCCAGCTCGCAAAATTCCACTCCAGTTGTTTTGTTTATGTGTTTTGAATATGAAAAATGTACAGTACCTGCATTTATAAATGACAAATATTGTATAAAAACATACAGTCATAAAAGAGAATGTTAAAAAAATAAACTGGTTTTTACTTTACGGAAGATGCGCACGGAGGTTGAGGGAGGAGTAAACAGGCGGAGGAGTTAGGAGGAATTACACTTTCACTTTTGTTCACTTACTCGCTACTGTACACTCTTAATGCTACTTTACACTTAAATGGAACTTAACTAAACTTCACTAAAATTAACTGAACGCTTTTCTCTTCACTTGTTTTTGCCTTTTTTGTCACTCTTTCCTCACTAACATCTGCCGGTCATTTTAATTAAAACCTGTCCAAGGACATTTCTTCCTCCCTTTTAAAATGTTTCGGAAATGTGTAAGGCGAGTGTCATTAAACGTCGCTGATGCACGACCAGTTCCAACTATTTCTGGGATGTTCGTATCTCACACGTGGTTGTTGGGGATCTTTGTTTCGGCTTCGGCGGCGACTCGGAAGCTTGTATCTGAAAAATTTGCTTGAATCACGGCTCGTATCTCAAAAGATTCATATGTCAAAGCACTTGTATCTCGAGGTATCACTGCACTGCCATTGTTTTGTTTTCATAACCTGTAAGAATCTTAAACTCCAAGGGTACAAGAGATGGGTTGCTATATATATATATATATATATATATATATATATATATATATATATATATAGAGAGAGAGAGAGAGAGAGAGAGAGAGAGAGAGAGAGAGAGAGAGAGAGAGAAGAGAGAGAGAGAAACATCATCGTCAGACATGGATTGATGAACTGCACCTCTTTCTCCAGCATCAGTTCAATGTCATGGCTCTGGAAGAATTCGGTTGAGCGCAGTTGTAGCTGTTCCGCTGTGCTTTCTAATGACTGTATAGACAAAGAAACACACACACACACACACACACACACACACACACACACACACACACACACACACACACACACACATATATACTTGAAATTAGACATTTAAACTCTGGACCCAAAACCTAAACTGTGACCCATAAATACAGTTGTGCTCAAAAGTTTGCATAGTTTGAAACACATTCTGGTTGATCAGGTAAATCAGTCCCGGAGGGGAAGCAGCACTCCTCCACCGCACTCTGTGCTCCACTGACTCTGTACAAACCTTACTCAGTTTAGGCCTGTCATACGGAGGGTGTTTGTCCATGCTGCACATCACAATGCGGTCAGTGAAGCCTTCCTGTCTCAGCGTCTCTGCACACACCAATGCAGCGGGACCTGAGAGAAAAAGATCGATAGGGAAACGTGAGCTAGTGAGCGAGTATCGCTTTGGTCCAGACATGAACTAATACTAGCCAAGCCAGGGGTTTTTTAGAAATTATGGCTGATTATGTTGGACAGAAGCTTCCTCCTGGGAAAATCATCTAACTAGACAAAAGCCTTCTCCTTTGCAAAGATCTTTATTGAACCCAAATTTCAAGCCTAATTTTTGGCTGCTTGGGAATCCCCCGTTAGCCAGAGGCCCCTGGCTGGGCAGAAGCCCTCTGCTGGCAAATCAGTTAATTGGCCAGAAACCACTATTTACTGTATGTAATACCCCATTTTGATTAGAAGTCCCTGGTTAGGCAGATGTCTCCTGATGGACCCAATGGTTGGGAGAAGCCTGTTGCTTGTTGAAACCTTTTCTTGAACAGAAAGCACTGTTTGGAAAGAAGCCTCCTTCTGGGTGAAGCCACATAATGGGCAGAAGTCTCTTTGTGGTCAAAGCCCCATTTTGGGCAGAAACTCCAATTCAGGCAGAAATCTCCAATGCATGCAGAGGTGCCTGATTGGGTGGAAGCACCAATTTTGGCAGAAACCTTCTACTGGGCAAATTCGAATGTACAGAAGCCCCTGGGTGGGTGGAAGCCTTCTGCTGATCGAAGCTCCATGTACTGTAGGGCAGAGACCTTCTACTGTCAAAGCCCCTGGTTGAGCAAATGCCTCTCCAGTGTTCTGGATGGTCCAAGCTTCTGGTTGGGCAGAAACCTCCAATTGGCTAATGTCCCATGTTGGGCAGAAGCCCCTGCTTTTTTTTTTTTTTTTTTTTTTACAAAACAATCCCTAGACAAAAATCACTAGGCAGGATCTCTACCTGATCCGTTTGATCGATTTTTTTTCACATTTGTCAAACAAATAAATTATAAACAAACCAGTTTCATACATTGCAGCAAATGTATTGTGTTTTTTTTTTCAAGCTGGTGAGTTGGCTTCTAACCTGATCCAATGATGAGAACGTGGCTAAAGCTTGTACTGGAGTTGATGACGGCCGAGCACTTGGCCATGGCCTTCGTCCTCCTCTGCGTCTGTAGAGCCTGTCAAACCACATGTTTATTTATGTTGATTGTTACTGTACATCTCTGCTCCACACACTTACACCTCACACACCAGATTAAGTGAAGGCTTTACCTGTTTGTTTGCCCGTATGATCACCTTCTCCTTTTCAACTCTGACCTGCAGCAAAAAGAGCTTTAATCTCAGTCACCTCTCAGTGGGTTACATTTCTCTTTTCCTTCTCAATAAATGTTCTGTACCACTCTCATGAGTGACTCCTTAAAGCTACTAGTTTAGCCAACAAACAGCCAGTTCGTGAGTTCTGGCTTATGTAAGGTAAAAGAAGAGCTCAATGTTGCATAAGAAAGATATACAAGCATCTTGGGATTAACAGAAACACTTGAAGAATCACCTGAAAAGTGGGAAGGCTGTCCAGCCCTGGGAAGTCCTCGATGTCTCCAGTTGCAATGTTGAAACAGGCTCCGTGCCACGGACACCGAACGTGTCCTTTAGATAAAACCCCTGCCACAGGATAGAATAAATCTTCAGCTCCATTAAACACTATTACTACAATCCAACAACCTAATTCAGAAATCTCTGTATAGTCAGAACTCTTTCTGCACTATTTCTAAACACCGACTATGAAAGAGTTTCCTCACCCTTAACCAGTGGTGCCCCATAGTGTGGGCATTTGTGCCCCATGGCAGAGAATTCCCCATGTTCCTTAATGAGCAGAGCTCTGCCCAGCCCCAGGTCCACCTCACGCATCCTGCAAGATCCATCACACACCAATAAAATACAAGTCTAGCACTTTCAACCTAGTCTCTATCTCTACCGTGGATAAATAGCTTCAACACATTTTCCTGTACTGAAGAATGGCTTTGCATAAATTTTCACCTCTTGAAATTTCTGCAATTACCTCTTTCCATAGTCACTGATATTCTAGTGACTTTTACATGGATTCTTTTTTTAATTTTATAACAAAAGCCCGATTGATACTTTTCCATAACCTCCATCAACTAATATTACTCTATGTAACCGCTTATAGCAATTTGTCACACCAAAAATAATTGCGTTATAATCAGCTATTTTGTGTGGATTCGTAAACTAATACTAATTAAGTCAAATTCCTGTGACACTACAAATGTGGACACAAATTTTCCTACATCGATACACGCCAACGTTTACGTCAGGCACCGGTTCTGTCACACCCCATGCACGTACCCTCATCCACCCATAATTTTCACACAACACTAGAAGCTCACAGGGCGTAAATAAACCATGTGTCTTACTGTCCGTTCTCCAGGTCTTTGACGTGGCAAACTGTGGCCTCGATGTAGTCTCGGTGTTTGTGTGACGGACGCGGAACGGACGAGTCGTCGTCCGAGCAGTGACCCAGAGAACCGTTGGGACGACACTCCGAGAACGGACTGGCCTTACCGTTGGGAGACATCAGGTCCGCTTCCTTCTCCTTGTCCAGGAGAGTGAGCTCAACTTTGACCTCTACTAACAAGGCATCACAAATACAAAAAAAACATATCAACATCTTCCATTTAATATCTTTACTTGACTAAAAGTAAAAAGAACCTGCAGCACTGATATTATTATGTTGTTTTCCTACTTAACAAACTATAGTTACACCCTTAGTACAGAAATCATGGACATTATAAAAAACTGATTTTAAGAGCCAAGTTCTTTTACAGGTATTAAACGTAACCAAGAAACCGATCAAACGTCCGTTAATAAGTAAAAATATGCTGCATTGTCAAATCGCTGTGGTATAAAAGGAATAAAGAATACATTAACATTTACATTTACAGCATTTGGCAGAGAGAAGTACATATTCCAGAGAGACGTACATACTGTAAGTGCTTAAATCTCTAGCATTTGGATACATTAATGCTGCTCACTAGGTTACATACTTAAGATACCATGAGTTTAAAACATTGTTCAAAGTTACAATGAAAAAGTGTCAAAGGTTGTGTTTTATATATATATAAATGAAAAAGATAGGGAAAGGAGTGCTATTGTAGTTAAAGTGTTTCCTGAGTAAGTAGGTTTTCAACCGCCGTTAGAAAATTAACAACCTCAAGAATATTCTCCTTTATATATAAAACATGAAAAACACTTGTGTAACATGGTTCTACAGCAGCCAGTGCGGAACCTGCTTTCTCTCTGACCGGCTGGAAAAATGTGCTGAGAACCAGGTCTTACATTTTTTAATCTCCAAGAGAATTCTCACCCGGTGAGCGAAGCTTAATTAAAGTCAATGGAAAATCATAACAGACGACCGAGTCGGAGGTGGAGAAGAAAGAATGCTTTATAATTAGTGACACTGTTCGTAGCTTACTTTGAAATGCACATAGTACAATTTACTCGCAACGAAACTCCAAACATACAGGAATAGAACGATGAAGCTACGTATAGTGTGGCTTACAAAATAACGACAAAACATAGCAACATCTGGATACTTTAAAAAATGATTAAAGTCTTATTGAACAGCTGCTAAAATGATGATAACAGATATTTTCTTTCTTTTCCTGCTCTTCACGTCTGATAACGTAACCGATAATGTAAACATCGGAATTCTGGATTAAATTTAACAGGAAGATCTATGTAACAGACTTAGATATCTAATCTAACACTTTTTTCCATTGTAACTTAGAAACTGTTACCAAGGGAATGCAATAAATATACTTCTTTCTGAAGACTTTCCTGTAGTGGAAACTTTAATGAAACCGTTGAAAGCTCTGACACTGGAGACTCCTTCCAGAGTACTGTATATCAGCAGCATATAAAGAATTATATCTTCTTTTGTTTATTGTTCATTTTAGATCATGAGATGCATCCACAGTGTAAGTCCACGTATAAGCCGTGACTATAGATCAGTGTTGTATAAAGTACTAGGAAGCGATACTTGAGTAAAAGTACAAGTATCGTACTAGAAAAAGACTTCGGTAGAAGTGAAAGTCGCCTTTTAGAATATTACTCAAGTAAAAGTACTTAAAGTATCTGATATTTACTGTATTTAAGGATCAAAAGTCATTTTCTGATATTTAATGTATTTAAGTATTTGAGGTTAAAAGTAAAAAGTAAAATTTCAGTGATTTTCGGGAGGTATAAGACCAGGGGCGGTTCTTTAGGGGTTTTTAGCCCTTAGTGAGAATTTAAAACAAGAAGAGTTTTATATTATATATTATATGACTACATAGTAAGCCAAAAGTTATGGTATTATTAAATGGCAAAAGTGGACACCAGAATTTTATGCATGATGTAATGATGTCAGTCTTGAATCAGATCAGTTCATGTATGTATGCATTCTCTACGAACACTGTGTCCAATGCATGCAGTCATTAATAAATAAATATTAACAAAACAAAGACCAAATCAATAAATGTTATTTTTATTTAGTATTGAATGGATTGTTTGCATTAATATTTTGTTTGTGCTACAACTCTGGTAATAAGAACAGTGACATTTCACTGCTTCTGGTTGGCGTCTTTGCGTCTTTCCGCCGATTAACGTTATAGATAAACGCCTCCAGCTCTGACTGCTCGTGCACGCTGCGTAATGCGATCTAGGAGCAGTGATTCGCCAAACCTTTTATTTTGTAGTAACGAGTAACGAAGACGCTTAGTGGAAATATAACGGAGTAAAAGTATACATTTTATCTAGGAAATGTAGTGGAGTAAAATGAAAGTTGACATAAATTTAAATAGCGAAGTAAAATCAAGTATCGCGTTAGTTCTGGCAGGCCGCGTCGTCAAGCGTGAATCAGCTGTCCACGACGTGCACCAATCCGGTTACGACATCCGTATTACCCGACCATTTAAATTCCCATTCATAGAGCCGTTCAGGGCTTCGCTGCTGCCGCGATCTAAACTCCCTCCTCCAACCCCGACTCCACCACGCCGGAACCCGTGTTCGCCGTACCAGTTTACGTCTTAAATCTCCACCCTCTCTCTCTAATTATTTGATTATCTATCTATCTATCCATTCATTTATTACTTTCCAAAAACGTGTAAGTGAGCTTATCAATACTATGCATGCTAGTGGTTCTGTTAGGGGGGGTCTATTCTATTTTCTAGTCGCTGCTCTCCCCGCTCTGTCCGTGCATGCGCATGGACGGGCACGTGGATTCTTGCCCAGAACAGAACCATACCACCAACATTAACTGTATGCATATCATCTAATTCCCTTGTGACAAAGTGGTCCTGACAGAAGTACAGATACGTGACATTTCTACTTAAGAACAGTAACGAAGTATTTGTACTCCGTTACATTACAACACTGGTCTAGATGCTAACAGATCTGCTGCGATGTGTGACTAAATGAATTGACACTTTTCAACCAATCAGATGCGGTCACTTCAGTCAGGCACTTCAAATTTTCCTGTCAATTTTTCTTGCCTTCCTCTGTCATTTATTAAAAAAAATTTTTCAATATGTTACAAAATGTCCGAGCAGAATGTTTTAGTGTTCTTTAATCGGATTTTGGTATCATTCCTTCCCGAAGGTTCAACATTTAACGGTGAATTTTCCAAAACGCTGGAAGTGATGTGGACGATTCAAATGCTAACGGGATTTTTCAGATATCCTTGTTGTTAAAAGAATATGTAGACATTTGGGCATGTATTTACAGAAAATATTTAAATTCCTGTTATGTGGTAGCTACTGTACATGATCCCAAATCTCTTGCATCTCTCCTGATCGACAGCATTTAGTTGCCGGGTGGAAAATCCATCGACTGAAACGCTTCTTGTACACTGAATCGCTGTTCAGATTGTTTTTTAGCACGATAACAGGCACAGGACCTCGTAGCGTAGGTTCCCTTTCCGTTTAATGTCGCCGCTTTCTAAAAATCCAGCTCCTACACTACGGTGTAAAAAAAAAAGCGCTGGAAACAGATAAAACCATATTTCTGGCCTTCAGCAACTCAAGATGTAAAAAAAAGAACTGCGATACATTGTGCAACATTCAAACACTTGCCACTCATATTTCTGTTTAATCCGCATGAAACACAGAGAGCAATTGAGAGCATTAAAATTCCTGCAGCACCAAAAGAAAGCCACGCCACACAGGGTCGGGGAGGGGGGGCAGGTTAGACTGACCTATATATAGGCAGAGAAACAAGTGCCAATTATTACAGGATTTGAAGGTGGGGGTAGGTGTGGGGGCATACAGGAGTGTGTGTGTGTGTGTGTGTGTGTGTGTGTGTGTGTGTGTGTGTGTGTGTGTGTGTGTGTGTGTGTGTGTGTCACCTGGTTTGGGTTTTGAGAGGCATCCTCCCATGGTGGGCCTGCAGTGAAGCCAGGAGGCCTGGTGATTGGGAAGCCCCGGGAGGGCGCGGACGGACCGGGAAGGATCAGACTCTCACAATGGGCCAAAGGGAGCGAAGGTGGAGGTGGACACAGCGCTGCAGCAGGGAATTCTGGGCCTGCTTGGCCCGTTCAGCCATATCACAGCTTAGCCACTGCACATAACCTGAAACATGCAAAAAAAAAACTATTTAAAAATCCATGGGTCGGTAAATTTGGTTGAATATTCAAGAACAGTGTTTAAAGATACGGAGTCTTTCTTATCATTTAGGATTCGAACATACAGTACACATCTACAGGTCTACTCTCCTTCCTTTCTGAACTTTTCCCACGTTAAACGAGTCGTATCACACGGCTACAAGTGAGAAAATAATCTGAAATAAGTTCACAGTGTGAGCCGATAGCAGGGAAATCCGTCTATTCTACTGTACAGCTCCGTACGTTTGAAAATGTACGATACACCGCGGCTAGGGTAGGATTATTAATCGCTCGCTCTCCTCCGTGACGTGGAGTCAGTGCTGCATGCAAATACAGCAAACTCAGGGCTGATATACAGCATTCATTCATTCATTCATTCATTTTCTACCGCTTATCTGAACTCCTCGGGTCACGGGGAGCCTGTGCGTATCTCAAGCGTCATCGGGCATCGAGGCAGGATACACCCTGGACGGAGTGCCAACCCATCGCAGGGCACACACACACTCTCATTCACTCACACACCAAGGACAATTTTCCAGAGATGCCAATCAACCTACTATGCATGTCTTTGGACCGGGGGAGGAAACCGGAGTACCGGAGGGAAACCCCCGAGTGACATGCAAACTCCACACACACAAGGCGGAGGCGGGAATCGAACCCCAACCCTGGAGGTGTGAGGCGAACGTGCTAACCATTAAGCCACCATGCCCCCTTGTTTCAGATCACAAGTAGACAAAATGATGGATTACTAAGTTCAATATCTGGAACTTTTCATGAGAGTCGATTAGAGTTAAAGAGAAGATGAAGAAAAGACTTATGTGTGTTATCAGGTTTAAGGAAGGTTTTGGGGATCAGTGACTGTTAGTGTACATGTTCTCATAGTTGGCTGTATAGACCCCCAAGGCACAGGGAGAACATGCAAACTCCACACACACAAGGCGGAGGCTTATATACAGCATCACTCTTCTTAATCACACTGCAGATTCTTTTAACTAGGGTGCCATAAGAGAACAGGACGATCCCGAGATTCCAGAACGGAGTATTTATTAACGATGAGCAAATAAAGTACTGTATCGTCGTCAAAGATCCAAGCAGCGTTCAGAGTGCAGGCAGACAATGGTAATCCTTTTTAACGGTACGGTGGTGTTGGAACGTATGGGACGTCTTTAATCGGTATAAACAAATGAACGATTTGTGAGTCTGATATAAAATGAGTCAGGACTCATGTTGGCTTTCAGTGTGAGACGTGTGTTTTTCCGTCTGTCAATAACCTTACATGGAATTGTAGTGGTTGAAGATAAACGCCTTCAAAGTGTAGCACTTGGGGGCATCTCAGAGAGCAGAAATGGGTTTGATATCAACCTTTCAACATTTGCGTGGAAAAAAGAATCTTTTTTTGTTGTTTTTTTATATGAACATTTTGCCTCGAGTCAGCTAGGAAAATAAAAAACTGAAAAAAATGAAATGAAAAACTGCAGATTTGTACTGCCCTGAGCGTCTAGTCATTAAGCACCACTGTGGAGTGAGACGTGACAAAGACACGCGATGTTGAACATTAACAATAAAAAAAAACAGACACTTTTTTTTTTTTTTTTTTTTTGGTCAAAAGAGTTACCCAAGAACGGTGGCTTAGTGGTTTACACGTTCGCCTCACACCTCCAGGGTTGGGGGTTCGATTCCCGCCTCCGCCTTGTGTGTGCGGAGTTTGCATGTTCTCCCCGTGCCTCGGTGGTTTCCTCCGGGTACTCCGGTTTCCTCCCCTGGTCCAAAGACATGCATGGTAGGTTGATTGGCATCTCTGGAAAATTGTCCGTAGTGTGTGTGTGTGTGAGTGAATGAGAGTGTGTGTGTGCCCTGCGATGGGTTGGCACTCCGTCCAGGGTGTATCCTGCCTCGATGCCCGATGACGCCTGAGATAGGCACAGGCTCCCCGTGACCCGAGAAGTTCGGCTAAAGCGTTAGAAAACGAGTGAGAGTGTGAGTGAGAGTTACCCAAGAACGATCCCTAATCAACTGTGTGTTATAACACTACACCGATTACAGACTCAGCAATACGGGAACGTGATAAGACCTAATCAATGAGCTAACACAGAACAAGTGAACACAATCAGATAACAGACCGGTGACAGGATGAGAAAAGCACGTGGAGAAAGACGTGATAGCAAACTCACTACACTAATCTTTGCTTTGGAATACAGCTGGTAAAAGTGAAGTAACTCAGTGTGTGAACATTAAGTACCTTAAAACGTTTTATGAAGAAATAGTACTTTGTAATAGGTTTGAGATAAATGAGTATCGGCATTGTAGGACTAAAAAAAATGACAAGGAGCAAACTTAAACTTGGAGATAAATAATTAAAAGCAGCTCTAGAGAGTAGTGGATATTGATTAAATGCCACAGAAAGTCATACCCCAGCCACCTTAAATAGACTTTAAATCTTTCTTCCTTCAGCCATGAATTAATGAGCAGAATGATTTAGAATAAAAATCGATAAAAGCTACAACACACACAGGTGACAAACTGAGAAATAGTCTCTCTGGTATGCTTTAATTATTTATCATCATCATCATCACCATCATCATCTTCCTCACATGACCAAACAAGAAAACACTCTAGTGTAGTTTATACTAGTTATTGTCTGAGACTAGGACTAACGTGGTTTTAAATTCAATTGGTTATTGTCTTAGTTATGTCATGTAGTTTGTCACATTTTACAGCACAGTGAAATTCTTTCTTCACATACTTTGGAGGTTGGGGTCAGAGCGCAGAGCAGAGTGGGTTAAGGGCATAGTTCAAGGGCCCAACAGTGGCAGGTTGGCAGTGCTGGGGCTTGAACCCTAATCACCCAATCACCACCCCAGGGCATCACCCACTTGAGCTACCACTGCCCACTTCTCATGTCATGTTTGTTCATGTCAAGTCATATTTTGTTATGTTTTCGTCTTGTTATGTATCCCTGCGTTTGTGTCCGTCACATCTACGTCACGCCATCGCCAACGTTACACTTATCTTATTATCACTTTCAATTCTTTCATTTGTCACCTGTCACCTGTTTGTGCATAAGCTGTACATGCCAACTGACATAGACCTACATAAGCAATAATAAAGGCTTAATATGTCTTCATAGGTGTCAATTGTCACCGATGGCTTTGCTTTTGGCTTTGTCACTTGGTGTCATTTTGTCATAATTCTATGGTACAGCCATTCCTATTACCAGTTGCATCATAGCAGTCATTCCAGTCTCTTTTGTTATTATATCTCTCTTGTAGTTAATTAGATAGATAGATAGATAGATAGATAGATAGATAGATAGATAGATAGATAGATAGATAGATAGATAGATAGATAGATAGATAGATAGATAGATAGATAGGTAGGTAGGTAGGTAGGTACTGTAGGAACGTAGATAGATATTCATTAACATCAATAGTTTTGAAAAACTTTGCTTCCTTGTAAATTTGTTGATTTTTTTCCCACTCATAACTTGATTAAATTTGATTTTCTTTTTTTATTACATTTGATTAAAAAACAACAAAAACCGAGTAGCACTTTAATTACGAAACGTGATGTAATTAAGGTAAAGGGCAAATATTAACCACTTATGTGGTCGCCCCCTATTTTCATGATTTTCGCCTAGATGACATACCCACCTAAAAAGTGGTACAGCTCCCACATACTTTGTCACACAGAGGTCAGCCTGGTCTTACTGGAAAGAAGAGAGTCTCTAGTTTCTGATACAAGTTTCTGATCAGCGTGATTCTAGGCCTTACTGACACAGAGTTACAGAGGCTAGAATGGAGGGGTTTGATTTCCTTCTGAGTTGTTTACCTGATAAACTGATTAAATACATTGCTGTACAATCCTGTTTATATTGCTTGTAATTGGGATGAAGTAAAAATCTGTAGAGTATTTTAACATAAAATCTTTGATTGTGTTGAATTAAAAACCCCAAAAATGCAGCGGGTCAAACAGACCCACGGACACTGGCTGAGTAACAAAAATACAAGGGTTAAATAATATTGAGGTATTGCACATTCAGTGTCAGGCAGCACTTTCAAACATCCAACTAAAATAATATATCTTTTTTTTTTTTTTTTTTTTTAGTATAATAACCCGGATGATGAACGATCATAGTATGATAGACACGACTACACTTTATCTGCACTCTATAAAACACGCACAGGTCTAGCGATTATTAGAGCTCAGGCACCGATTTTAAATGTTAAAACAGCTTTTCAGGGGCTTTGCCTTGGAGGACCACTTGATATTCACATCACACCCATAGGTCCTGGAAATGTCGAGTGGAAAGAACAATAGTGCTCCTTAATGAGGCAGAGTGAAGCACACAGGAGCGGAAACAAGCCCACGGCAAAAGTTTGGAGGCATCTAAAAATTTAACGCTGTCTATAAATAAAAATTCCCATTTCGAAACACGATATGTCAAAGTGGTTTTGAGAAACCGTGACTTGTTTTAAAGACCATCCTGCATTCCTTCTTTTTCTTCTTCTTCTTTTTCGTTGTTTGGTGGTCCTTCTCTTCTCATTATTAATGGTTATCTGTGGAAAAGGTCAATTGTATACTGTATTCAAACACTTCTTTGGCACGGTTGCCAAAATCGAGCGTCTGTTATAATAAAGAGCAAAACAAATTCCCAGAGATGGTACTTTAGAGAGAAGGAGGCTTCCACTGGTGAGACTGTACGATTTATAACGATCACTATAGCAACTGAAAGTCTGTTTATGCATGCTCATCTCCATCATCATCATCATCATCATCATCATCATCATCACCACAACCGTAGTACTTTTTGGGTCATAAGTGCTAAAATACTTTCTATCATCAGTCTTTCCTGTTCTTGACAGGTTTATTTAAAATGTGATCTTGCTTTATTAGAAGTTTGTTAACAAAACCTGTGTATCTATCTGTTTAGTACGGCAACAATCTGTATCTGTATCCATATTTGGATTTAAACCTGCAGTGGGCGTGGCCAAAACCTGAAGGGTTTGTTTTGTTCTTGAATTAACTATCAATCATTGCAACTTAGCGACTTTGTTGCTAGATCTCGTGACTTTTCCGACCACGTTAGTGACTTTTCTTCTGCTTGTATCTGTATTTGTTCCAATCCTACACCCCAGTTTTAGTTTAAGGAGACATCTTTTTGGCTTATCAGATCTCATTGCCTTGCTCAACCGGAAGCCCCGCCCACAAACAGGGCCTTACTGACTGCACATTGGCTTTATGTTGGACTGTATCTGTGTCAATGAACTCAGTCACCGCCGTTATCAATGCTTTAGGCTCTAAACTTCATTTCCAGTCTCTACATCAGAGATAAAAAAAACAAAGCAAAGTTATCAAGCTTATATTATAAGTACAGGATCGCTTAGAAATTTATAGCTTTAGACCTTTAGACTAAGATACGTTTAGACTAAGACCATGTTTATATGGTCTAAAGGAGAATATATATTCAGTATAAATACAAGAGCTAGGCTAAAGAGGACAGTTTGGCATTGAATCTCAATAAACAAGTTTGTAAATCATGAAAAGAATTAGCAGAATTAGTTTTACAATGTCCAAGAAAGAACTAATGGTACTGAAACAGCTGACTTTGTCCTGTATGCAAACCCTGTATGCTAAGTCTGTTTTTAAAAAAAACATCCGTTTACCGTAATGTTTTAGCATCAAGCTAATCACTCTCATTCTCACTCATTTCTACCGCTTTATCCGTACTACTCGGGCCACGAGGAGCCTGTGCCTATCTCAGGCGTCATCGGGCATCGATGCAGGATACACCCTGGACGGAGTGCCAACCCATCACAGGGCACACACACACACTCTCATTCACTCACACACTCACACACTACGGACAATTTTCCAGAGATGCCAATCAACCTACCATGCATGTCTTTGGACTGGGTTGGCACTCCGTTCAGGGTGTATCCTGCCTCGATGCACGATGACGCCTGAGATAGGCACAGGCTCCCCGTGTCCCGAGAAGTTCGGATAAAGCGGTAGAAAATGAATGAATGATACTACGATTCTAACTGCAGTCATGTTACTACACTGGACTAAATTTGATCCTGTAAAAATGTAATGCGCTCAAAAAATGATGTTGGCATATTAGCTCAGAAAGAACATTTATCGAACATTTATTGAAATAGAGTGTAACAGCCACTGAAAATACTCATGCTAGTCTGGCACGTGGTTTTTATAGCTTTTCTAGCTATCACATCATTACACTGTAATGGATTGCGTGTTTAACAAAGAAAGGACTTGATAGATTTATCTAACATTTTCTCTCACTATTTTCATATTATCTCATGTCACCTTAATATTTAATATCCTACAAATTCTACCTTATGATATTAAGTTATAAAAGAAGGCAAACAATGAGTTGTGTGAAATAATGAGATATTCATTTGTAATAACGATAGCCTATATCTTAAAACAACGATTTTTGATTAAAATATTAAGTCAGATTAATAGCTGGACATCTCCATATATTGAGTTATTATGTTTTGTTTTGTTGTTGTTGGTTTTTTTTTAAGTTCTGATTCAGATATTTGGCAAAATGTGAATTTAATTTAATAATAACAGATTGCAAAAATGAATAATCTATGTATTTGTATTCAGGCATCTGAGAAGAGGTTTAAAACAACAAAATCAAAAATCATTTTAAAATCTACGTGCAAATTTGTGACAATTGTTACAATTCAAATCATATGAAAGGTTTTTCATATGAAAAGTTTGGGTTAAAAGCAGAGTTAAAGTTTGTACCTTTCCTTAAGGCATAATTTATATGAATTCGATTTATTTATTTGTTTGTTTGTTTAATTATTTTTACTTACTTACTTATAGTATATTTTTTTAAATATTTTTTCAATTTTTATTGTTTTTTATTTATTGTCCAAGTTGCTTCACTGTCCTTCAAGTGCCTTCCAATCCAATTTGCTTAGTTAACTACCACTAGCTTAAATGAGTTAAAACTGCTAGTTGGAATAACGAGGCATCGGCAGGACAGATGTCTGAGATGCAGATCAGATTATGCAGAGACCTTTTTTAGTACAGTTAGAGGTGTAGAGAGGACATCCGTTCTGCTCTTCTATACCAAACGAATTTAGATTAGATAAAAGCAAAGGTGCTGAGTTCAGCACAAGCGGCAAATAAAATTAGTTTTCCTGATGCCTTTCTTCTAAACTCCTAGTATAAAGATTCCTTGGGGGATCCATAATAGTAGCCCTACAACAAGGCACGAGCAACCCCAGTGTTTTTAAACTAACCCAGAGTAGAAACAAGTAGAAACACAAGTATCTATATTAGCCGCTGATTCCTTAAATCTCCACCCTTCCTCCTGAGGTGCCTTCAAGGAACTACAGTACTCTTTTGGACTCTTCTGGACAAGGTCTGATGTGCTCATGTTCTCTGACACTTGTGCAAACACAGTTGTATTTAATTAGCTGAAGTAGATTGACCTAAGAGTTTAAAGCCTGGATGTAATCACATCACATATGTGGTTCTTCAGGTCCTCAGTAGATACAGAAATTGAATCAGAGTTCTAGGACATGGTGTCACCAAGTACTGTATCAGTCCAAAAGTGCCTTTATCCAAACATACATTAGAAGCCAGATATCCCCAGGCTAAGTTTTTTGCTGGGTTAGGAGTGAGATATGGCAGAATGTTCCATATCTTTGTTGTGAGGAGCTCATGTTCCTGCACGGTTCCCCTATGCCTTGGTCAAAGTGTCCGAGTGACGTGTTGATCATCGGCACTTCACCCGCACCCTTCGGTTCAGGTACAAATGGTCTTCGTTTAATCATTAGCTCTGTCTCAGAGATTTGGAGAAGACACTCATAACAAAGACCTTTCTTCAGATTGCATCTTCATTGCTTGCACAACACGTTGCACAGATAGGGGTTAAGCTCCAGAATACCTGGTGTGTGTTTACCCCACAGAAACCCACAGAGCATTGACTTCCACGACCTTTCACACTCCGTATGGCTTTGTCCATTTGAACCATCTGCTCGTCAAAGACGTCCGTCGCTCATTGTTACCCAGAACATCTGCATTCAAAGAACTACAAGAGCATTAATCTTCCAGACACAAGTGCCATCGACCCTGATGTGATAGTGATGCTTTACTGCTAGCAGTTTATTAACGATCTTTGTAAGGCGGCTTCCTTTGACCTCCTCTCCGGGAGCTCGAAGAATGACAGTATAACGACTCGGCTACGCATTATCTCGGTAAAGGAAAACATGCTGGATTTAGGCGACGTATCTACTGTCTATCTGACCTGACATTACTACAGCTGATTAGACTCCACCTTTCTCTAGTCAGCTTTAAGGCAATCTTGTGAAGTTCTTATGAAGAACCTATTACACAACTTTGGCCTCTTGTAATAATTGTAGTTACATGCTTGAAGGATATCAAATGCTCTGCCAGAACAAATAACAACACAAGTCAAATCAAACAAACAATCTCATAATTCTATACTTATATATATATATATATATATATATATATATATATATATATATATATATATATATATATATATATATATATATACTGTATATAAGAGTTTTTGTATTAATAACATTTATGGAAGGAGTCTCCAGTGTCAGTGTCTTTGT
>NC_062526.1:4329687-4352187 GCF_022655615.1 Tachysurus fulvidraco
TAGCGTGTTTTGAGTTCAGTTACCGTCAACAAAACCCTGAGGTTATAACGTTTAAAAAACACAAGACTGACCTCACATACTGAAATCTCACACGAAAGCTAGTCTACTTGCTGTTAGCTGTTTGGGCTGTTTATAAATTGCATTTTCATAGAACCTGGAGTTTTTCCATACCGTATAAATACCGTATAAAGTTTTTAGATACCGTATAAATACAGTATAAATGTTTTCGATTCTGTATAAATACCGTATAAATTTTTTCGATACTGTATAAATACCGTATAAAGTTTTTTGACACCGTATAAATACCGTATAAATTTTTTCGATACTGTATAAATACCGTATAAAGTTTTTTGACACCGTATAAATACCATATAAATTTTTCCGATACCGTATAAATACCGTATAAAGTTTTTCGATATGGTATAAATACCGTATACATTTTTTTGATACGGTATAAATACTGTATACATTTTTTTGATACCGTATAAATACTGTATAAAGTTTTTCGATATTGTATAAATACTGTATAAAGTTTTTCGATATTGTATAAATACTGTATAAATTTTTTCGATACCAAATAAAGCGAAGTTTTAAACATGCTCAGGGGTTGTTTAGCACCATAAACTAAAATAAATAAGAGTATAATGAGGTCAATACAATCCTTTTAAGTTTAATACTGAAAAAGTGCTGTAATTATATGCATTATTCTTAATGACAGGCTTATAATACCTTTATAAAGATTCTTTTAATATTTCATACAGTTTTAACATTTTCGAGACATCTGATCGTAAATGTACAAACAAGATATAATGCAGACATTTTTAAAAACTGTAAAAATGTTTGGACTTCTTATCTAAAGCATGTCATGCCCCTCTAGTGGCCATAAGGAAAACTGCATGGTGCTGCTTTAAAGGGATCCAGCACAAAAACATGATGAGGAAGACACACTGATTTTAAACCTCAAGGAGAAAAAGAAGGACAAACACATTTCTTCCTGTCGGATGTCATTTAGTCCAATTCAATCATGTGAAGGCTTACAATGCTACATTACAATCACGCCAGCATGGCAAGCCATAAGGGCCATAAACAAATATTAAAAGAGACGTGTGCTGTTGAATAATGCATCAGCTTCAGAAGCCAGGCTGAATGTTAATGTCGACTCCCTGTGATGGAGCGCTTTCTTCAGCCGAGCTGATCAATAGACGAAAATAATTCACAGCTTTCGAACCGGAGCGCTTATGCTGATTGGCGGCTGCTGGCTTTTTGATAGAACTTCAGAACAGAATAACACCTCTTATTCTACAGCACTGATGAAGTCTGGTGTTGATTTGTTTTGTATTACAGCAGCTCTGTGGCTGTGCGAGAAATCAGCAGTTTATTGTATATGATTGTTTCTATAGTAACAACTCCTTCATAGGGACTTGTATAGTAGACGTGACACATAAACTACATATGGACCAGGAATATGTTGAATATAACACTGTGTGATTGTAAACTCCATATAAACGCTATCCTGGGTTATGTGGTTTGAGGTTTCACACTGCTCAGACTTTACCCGGGGTTAAAGTTGGGGAGTGTTCAGTGCGCATGTCTGACATTAGCAGAAAGCGATTGAAACATTGACACGGCGGATACCTACCGTTACCTCTGCCTCGGGTTCTAGATGTTGAACGTCATCTTCCGCGTGAAACGGAGCTAAACCTTTCACGGTACAACACACAGTACTTCAAAAACACATTTGTATTACCATAGTATTACTCGTTGAGTTCGTTTATTGATAAAAATATCCATCTGCCCCAGCAGGGTCCGCCATAATAGTTGCCTGGGTTACGTATGTATGTGTAGGGCGGAGCTATCAAAACAGGGGTGACACCCATTTGGGTTAGGGGCGTGTTTGTTTTTGCGATTTCAAATGTCAACATTGGCTTTCAAACATCGTGCACCTCACCTTTAATATTGAACTCTGGATCTTCATAATCTGACGTTTCACACTGAACCAAGGCCGAAACTTCGTCAAAAGCGAAGTGACTTGTGAAGCTCTAGCACATGGACTGAGCAGTTCGACCGCTGGCATTCGTTTTTTTTTTTTGTTTTTTTTTCGTTAATGGACTGCAAACTCTTAGACCCTGCTACAGTTACACACCTGTACAGCTGCTTGAATTCACTGCTTTCACCCTACAGAGTGTCCTAGTTTTAGTGCAACGCTGGGATTAGGATCTAATTGTAAAGCAAATGCACACCTGTGCTTGACTTGTCCTCGGTCACCTCTGAACACTAGCCTCGGTTACCCGAGCTTCCATCCGTCATCCACAGAATAACAGCTTTTTAAAAAGAAAAACAAAGAAAGATACCAGTATGTCATTCACACAACGCTACTGTTTTCCTCTGTGTTTTTTTAATGTCTTTTTTAGTGCAGCCATTGTGCAGATTTACCATTAAAGTATTTCTGAATGTCCCATTATTTTAAATCTTAGAAAACGTGATGGATCGTGCGATAGCGTCTCGTCTCGTGATTCGGTCCGGTAAGATTTAAATATTGCGGGCGGTCGGTCAAATTTTGACGTTTATTAGTAAGATGATTTCATAAAGAATACAATGTGATTTTTTTTATCCCAAATTTTCCAAAAGAAAAACAATACTCAGTTTAAAATTCCTCAATAACTAGAAGGTTCTCTGGAAAATTGTCCGTAGTGTGTGAGTGTGTGAGTGAATGAGAGTGTGTGTGTGTGTGTGCCCTGTGATGGGTTGGCACTCCGTCCAGGGTGTATCCTGCCTCGGTGCCCGATGACGCCTGAGATAGACACAGGCTCCCCGTGACCCGAGGTAGTTCGGATAAGCGGTAGAAAATGATCGAATGAATGAATAACTAGAAGGCCCACCTTTGCTCACCCACCCATTGCCCCATCCAGCCTTTTTTTATCCTCTCATCTCTCGTTAGAAATTCAAAGAAAGATGGCTGGCTTTTTATTCCTTTTTTTTTTTTTTTTTTTTTGTCGTAACAAAGCTGATGAATATGTAAATAAGATTCTAAAATCTTATATATAATTATAACTTAGATTAAAGCGTCTTCCAAATGAAACATCTCTGAAAGCGGTTTAAGTTTTCTTACATTTAATGAGCACCAACAAATAGACTAAAAACACACACGTACTAACAAACCAGGCAAACGTCGTGTGAGTCGTTCAGTAATTAAGTCATGGTTCTGTACGGTGTGGAATGAAAAAGAAATCTATAAGACCTCTGTCTTGAGGTAGTGCTGAGTCCTTGGTTGAAGTTCATGAGCAGGTGAGAAGATTTCTCTTTGCTGCTCATTTTCATGGTCCCTCATGCACACTGCGACAAAAAGGAACGATCCACCGATGACCAGGAGAAGTCCAGAGAACCAGGCGGAGAACATGGCCTCGCCGTACTCCCAGCGCGGCATCACGTCAGGCAGACCCTCATCCCAGAACTCCACCACCATTACATACGCGATCAGCGAAACCGGTGCCAGAGTGGTGATTCCTGACACCCAGATCAGCACACCACCACCGATGAGAAGTCCTCTTTTTATCCTGTCACGTCCAGCTCCGATCTCGACGCCATCGAGTCCAAAAAATGCTGCCAACACGCCGAGGAACCCGGTTGTGATGGATACACACATGAGAATCCTGGAGGCCAGTGTGACCGGAGGTAGAGCGAGGAGAGACTCAAAGGCTTTGCAGTGAAGACCCACTTCCTCTGTGAAGATGCAGGTATGCCACAGACCTTCATACCAGTTCTCCATCTCGTTCAGCTCCGAGTTCATCGTCTTCCAAAGTGGCAAAAACGTAGTGATGAAGGTCGTGACGAGGCCACCGAACGCCACGAAGAGTGACGCTCTCTGGACGGTCTTAGTGGTCAGAAGCACCATCGTCACTCCTGGTTCCTTCCTCGTTTCGTACATCTCAGAAACTCTCAATCCAACTGATGCTGCTTTAATCTGTCCCTCCCCAGGATACACAGGACCAGCCCCGCCCACCCCGTCTCCTCGTCTCATCATCAGGTGTTTTAATAAGCAAAGCACGCCGTAATCCTTAAGCACGGCCTTCCACAAGAGCCGTTCTGTTCGGCGGTAGTGATGAATATCATCGTAGAGGACAATGAGGGCTTTTTAAAAGCTGAAATAAGATAGGTCTAGGTTCGAATCCAGCTGGAGCCTCCGCAGGGCGAAACATGAGCAGATCAAGGATGAAGGCACAAACAGAACAAAGAGACGAAGAAGCAAGAAGCAACCTAAAACTAGTTTATATACAAGTGATAGGCAAATATGGACTGTGATACAAATTAAATAAAGACAAAATTGTATTTGAGCTACGAGCAGCTGTGCGTTATGCGGCACAGTTAATGTAGATTGCTTTAGCTAGATACCTCACGCAGGTCAAATCTCTGCCTGCTAAAGGATCACGTCATCAGAACGAGCCAGGTTTTAAGAAGCTCAGGCAATACAAAGCGTCTTCTCCTGTGCTAATGTTCAAGATGCATACCAACAAGGAAATGTTTTATTTACCATTGAGATTTTTCTTTACCAAAAAAAAAAAAAACAGTAGAAAACCAGAAAAAGGGCGGGACCAAAGAGCCCAGGGCCGAGCAGGGAGAAAAGGGGGGGAAGAAGAAAAGGAGACGAAAGAAGCACCGGAGAAAGAAGCCGGAAACGCGCAGGCAAGGGGACAGGGAAAGCCGCGAGCGAGCGAGCGAGCGAGCGAGCGAGCGAGCGAGCGAGCGAGCGAGCGAGCGAGCGAGCGAGCGAGCGAGCGAGCGAGCGAGCGAGCCAGCCAGGGAGCGAGCGAGCGAGCGAGCGAGCCAGCCAGCCAGCCAGCCAGCCAGCCAGCGAGCGAGCGAGCGAGCGAGCGAGCGAGCGAGCGAGCGAGCGAGCGAGCGAGCGAGCGAGCGAGCGAGCGACCGACCGACGACAGGAGCGAGCGAGCGAGCGAGCGAGCGAGCGAGCGAGCGAGCGAGCGAGCGAGCGAGCGAGCCACCCAGCGAGCGAGCGAGCGAGCGAGCGAGCGAGCGAGCGAGCGAGCGAGCGAGCGAGCGAGCGAGCGAGCGAGCGAGCAGCGAGCGAGCGAGCGAGCGAGCGAGCGAGCGAGCGAGCGAGCGAGCGAGCGAGCGAGCGAGCGAGCGAGCGAGAGCGAGCGAGCGAGCGAGCGAGCGAGCGAGCGAGCGAGCGAGCGAGCGAGCGAGCGAGCGAGCGAGCGAGCGAGCGAGCGAGCGAGCGAGCGAGCGAGCGAGCGAGCAGAGCGAGCAGCCAGCCAGCCAGCGAGCGAGCGAGCGAGCGAGCGAGCGAGCGAGCGAGCGAGCAGCGAGCGAGCCAGCCAGCCAGCCAGCGAGCGAGCGAGCAGCGAGCGAGCGAGCGAGCGATCGATCGAGCGAGCGAGCGAGCTATATACCTGAACCTACAGGAGCGAGCCAGCCAGGCATCCCGCCAGGCCAGCCAGCCATCCATCCATCCATCCATCCATCCATCTATCCATCTATCTATCTATCTATCTATCTATCTATCTATCTATCTATCTATCCATCCATCCATCCATCCATCCATCCATCCATCTATCTATCTATCTATCTATCTATCTATCTATCTATCTATCTATCTATCTATCTAGCTCAACAATTCATTTCTCTCTCATTCTCTCATTAGCTAGTTATCTAGCTAGCTAACACCGACTAATCCTGTAAATCTGCAGCTAAACCCCTAGCTAGCTTCCATGCTAAGTTAGCTGTCCTAACGCCGTTGTTGTATATGTCTGTCGAGGAATATACATGGTCACTTTCCTCTGTTTGTTTTTGTTTTAGTTGTTTCTGACCACTTAGTTGCTAGCGTTTCAGTGTATTAGCAGCTAATCACACAAATAAATCTAACAAGGAACGAGGAAAGTCCCAGTTATTGTTGTCACAGCCGTTAGGGGTGAGGTTTCGTAGGAATTTGGGAATTCAACGAGTTGAATCGAATCGGATTATCGATTATCGAGTCGCTCATTTGTTTTGAAGTGCGATGAGGAAAATGTGGCACGATAAATCTCGAACGGAATCGTAACCGAAGTACGGATCGTTTAAAGTTTTTGAGGTAATGAGGTACCACCTCAGCTAATAAGTTGCAATCAGAGAGAATTTTTAGTTCGTTTCTTTGAGCAAACTTCTTTATAAAACCTTACAAAAAAATTCCTTCCCTTTAAGAAAGGATTAAAAGGAACATAACTGCATGTTTTTGTTTTTGTTTTATTTATTTAATTCTTATTCGTGCTCCTATTTGGACAAAGACGACCGTGTTTCAAATACATTTATCCTTTTTTTTTTTTTTTGCTTCCAGACTTCCTTCCTGCTTTAGCGATCTTATCTCCATCCAAGAACCGACGACAGCCGAGACACGAGCGAGTGGACGATAAAGGTACGAGCAGAACTCAGAGAAAGCAGGAGTGCAGAGCAGACTTTTCGAGCTGTAACTGGTTTATGTCGCTCATAATACAAAGTTCAATTGCAGAATATTAAACCTATTAACGAAGAGTGGATCAGCTGCTGTCTGTGTGACGGGAGACGAGGCTGGAAATTCACAGAAAACTAAACGTTTCAAATGACATTTACAAGAAATGAGACAACTTGGTGCACTGCGGCTGCTTTTCTAGTCCAGACTGGATTTACTGTTTGTTTTTTTCCCCTTTATTTCAGAATTTTGATTTAACTTTATTGTACATTTTTAATTCAGTTAAAAAAAATGTTTTTGTTCATTTTCATCACAGATTCAGTATCAGATTCAGCACATGCCCTAGTTTTAGTTTCTGATTGTCACAGATTATTAATGAACGATTTCCTTTATGGTTTTATACAAAATTTAGCCTCTTAACTGAGTAGAATTATTAACAATAATTGGTAGAATTTTTTCGCTCTTTAGTAATAAAAAGTCTCCACATCGCACATCGTTTCCTCCGGACAGCTATAATTTTTTTACTTTTATATTTTCATATGTGGGGGGCCAAAGTGGCTTAGTGGTTAGCACGTTCGCCTCACACCTCCAGGGTTGGGGGTTCGATTCCCACCTCCACCTTGTGTGTGTGGAGTTTGCATGTTCTCCCCGTGCCTCGGGGGTTTCCTCTGGGTACTCCGGTTTCCTCCCCTGGTCCAAAGACATGCATGGTAGGTTGATTGGCATCTCTGGAAAATTGTCCGTAGTGTGTGTGTGAGTGTGTGTGTGTGAGTGTGTGAGTGAATGAGTGTGTGTGTGTGTGTGCCTTGCGATGGGTTGGCACTCCGTCCAGGGTGTATCCTGCCTCGATGCCCGATGATGCCTGAGATCCCTGTGACCCAAGAAGTTCGGATAAGCGGTAGAAAATGAATGAATGAATGAATAAATTAATTTAAAAAGAAAAAAGAAAAAAATCCCCAGATAATTTTTTTTTACATAAATAATTTCAGATGGTTTTATTAAAAAAAAGTATATATATATTTTAATTAACTATTTTATCTAATCAATTAATTATTTGGTTAATTATTATTTTTTTATTAATAATTCATACATTTAGTAACAGCTCCGATCGCCCTTCTTCCTGAACACACACCAGTAAAAATGAAGCAGAAATAGAACTAAAGAAGCTGATATAAAGCTATGTATAAAAATATCATTATATAATTCAAAACATACAAGCGACATTTTGTTTACACGCTTACAGAAAATAAAACATCTACATCTCAAAACTTCATGTGATGTGGGAGGTTTTTTCCACATTTCTATTTTCCTTAGATTTGATCCGATCTTTGTGTCTTTATATCATTTGTGTGAATATAAAAAGAAAAAGAAATATCATCTCGTACAAATTTGCCATTTAGAGTCTGAAAACGAGGAGTCGTAGTGATTTATGTAGTGATGCAGACCGAACATTAAGAAACGCTGAGAAAGCAGTCGAAAAAGAGAGAAAAATCGATTCCCGTCACCGAACGTCGAGGTTTTTAAACGCTTCAGAATTTAAAACCACAAATTTAAGAGAAATTCGAAGCGAAATTCTGCACACTGTTAAAGCTGCAGTGATTGTTGGGTGGTTGTTTTTTTTTGCAAGCCCTGAGGCTTTGGGTGGCCTGAATGCCCCTCAGGTCCAGTTGCACTCGCTGGCAGCGAGTGTTTAAGAGTGTAGTCTCACCCCATCAATGAGCCTCTTTGTGTTTCTCTCCAAAACCCGTCTTTCATTCCGTCTTTTGTTTCGTTCTCTCCATCCAAGAATCAGCAGAGAGTCAGAGGTAGACAGATGGTCATCGCTTAGACAAAGAAACAACAAAAACACTGTTGCAACTGTAGAAAGCGGTTTTAATTCCAAGCCACAGTCTGTTTACAAGCCTGTTATCAGATCTAATCTACGCTTCCTTGCAAAAGTATTCACCCCCTCCTCATTGTGTAAGTATTTACTTTATGAATGAATGAATGAATAAATGACTCTTTAAAGCAGGGAAATGAATCGTTTTAACATTTTATTAAGGAAGAAGTAATGCAGATAATAATAATAAGAAGAAGAAGTCAGTCCACTGATAGTCTCTGCAGTTAAAATATAAATCATACGATACCAGGAGTGTAAAGCTGTACATGTTTATTCAGTTTACAGTCATTGGAAACATTTAAAGAACCGACAAGAAGGAGGTGAAAAAATAAACTGAACAGTTTAGGAATAAATAAATCTCAGTATATAATATTTACAGTGCTGTATAGAAAATATCATACTGTAGATTCGAAGCACTTAATAACGGCACCGGTGGAAAGAGACGTTAATGACGTTACTGGACGTTTGATTATAATAGTTCGTGTAAGTTGAATTATTGTGACGTTTTACTTTTGCGATGAATCGTATTGAAGTGCCTCTGATCGTCGGACGGAACGTCGTATGATGTGTTATTTTCCGAGACGTCGGAGTGAACTATGGACCGATCGCGTCTGATATGCAAATCATCAAATGATGGAAATTTACTAGATGTTCATATGCAAGTAAAATACACTATATGGCCAAAAGTATGTGCACACGTGACTATCACACCTGTATGTGCTTGATGAACATCCGGTTTCTGTTACAATTAGCTCTCGGTTCTCCCGGAGAAAGGCTTTCCGTTAGATTTTGGAGATCGCATGTGGAGAGTGTTGGAAAGAGCATTGTGAGATCAGACGATGTCACGAGCATAGAGAGCAACGTTTCTGTTCATCACAAAGGTGTTCAGTGGGGTTGAGATATAATGTGCTCCATCTTCTGGGAAGGTTTTTTTTTTTAGTAGATGTCGGAGATTATGTGACCGTGTGGATTTGGGTTCATTCGGCTACAAGAACATTAGTGAGATCAGACACTGATACCTGGTGAGAAGGTTTTTCTGGGGTTTATTCGGTGTTCAAGTTCATCCCAAAGGTGTTCAGTGGGGTTGAGTCAGAGTCAGGGCTCTGTTCAGGACACACGGGTTCTTCAACTCCGAGCTTAAAATCCACACCGTGTCTTCGTGGAGCTCTGCGTTTTGTGCTCAGGTTCACCGTCGTGCTAGAACACGTCTCTTAGTTCCACTGAAGGAAAACTACCACTACATTACACCGTATAAAGACATTCTAGACCACCGTGTTTCTGGTTAAAGAAGAACATTTACATTTACGGCATAAATAATACACCCTTATCCAGAGTGACTTACAACTGAGCAACTGAGGGTTAAGGGCCTTGCTCAGGGGCCCAGCAGTGGCAGCTTGGTGGACCTGGGGTTCGAACCCTTGACCTTCCGATCAATAGCCCAACATTTTAGCCACTGAGCTACCACATCCCACATACAACATGTGTGATACAACATATCGGCCATATAGTGTGTACTGATCCAGGAAAATAATCAACGTCCATCATAGGACAGCAGCGGGACACGGAAGCTTTGCTCACTTCCATGTTCATTAACATCGATAAATACGGAATTGCTGTCGTTTAACGAGTCAGTTATAGTGATGTATATTTAACGGATTAAAGCGACACGCTCAGAGGTACTTTCAACCCGGTTAGCGAATGAACGTGTTAGGAATGAAAGCATGCACAGAATTTCCCACAGATTCAGTGGTTAGAGGAAAGAGAAGCAGGCTGTAGGAAGAACAAGCGTGGAGAAAGGGGAGGGGGGAGACACGGCAGAGACGCTGCATGAGATGAATAAATAAACAGGTGAGAAGAGACGAGACCAGGAGACGAGACCAGGAGACATGCCTATATATCGGAGCTCATCTCGGCACACTGTTTATCTGATATGTGTGATGCCAGAGACTCTATGATGTCCAACAGCAGCGGCTGGCTGAGCGATCGCAGGTTGGGGAGCTTGGACACCTTTAGGGGAAGGAGAGCAGAGCAAAAAACCAATAAACCGACAGTAAACCAAACTAAAATGAACGACACACGGCAACGACGACGACCAAAAAAAAACAAAAAACGAGCAAATTAAATGGAGCAGAATAAAAACGGGAACTGATACAAAATAAAAATATGCTAGTGTTTCGGCACTTTCATGCACCGTGCAAACACTTTGTATCGTATCGATCGCGTCAAACTTCTAAGGACTGCCACGGGTTATTCTGATTTAGACGCACTGATTAGAAGAGACGAGAGACAGGCGACGAAGGTTTTAGCCGTGGTCTGGTAACCAGCACAGCCGCAGAGCGCCGCTCAGCAGTACACCCACCTTGATAAACTGGTGCACTATGATATGCAGACAGTGTTTCTTCATGTCCAGAGCCTGAGTCTTATCTGCTGCCTCCAGGATCTGAACATACGACATACAAGAAACATACAAGCTGAAACGTGTAGGTTGTTATTTTAACATATAAAAAACACGCACGCCTAGAAACGGTTCTTTTTAGCAGGTTGTTTATGTCGATGCACTGATGTCTTACCTGCAAGACGTTCTCTACGGTAACGTTCATCTCCAGGTTCTGCTTGCAGTACGCCTGCAGCCTGTTGTTGGAGAAGCCGTAATAATACGGAGCGGAAAACAAGTACCTGCGCTCGGGTTAAGGACGAGAGACGTAGATTTCGGGTGTGTATTTGATCTCTGATCCTATCTCTTCAAGCCCTTCTTCTTTATGACGGCGTTCTGCTCGATCCACTCGTAACCGTTCCTCCTCGTTATTCAAAATGACACCAAAATAATTATTTACGGATTTCGTACAGCTTTCACCCTCATTGTATCACAACAGCTACTGATAATTTCCCACTCTGGGAATTATTGATATTCTTTATTACGTACGAGCGTGCATGAGAAAGAGAGAGAGTATCGGACATGGTCTTAAAAAAAGGATACAGAGAGTCCTCTGGAGGCATGTTGACGTCTCCGTAATAAATGTAACGCAGCATGGACTCGAAGGCCTGTTTGCTCGGCACCATTTCTCCTATGGAGATGTTCACCTGTCCATCCTCGGGCATGAACGAGCGGAACATCGCTTCAAAATAGCTGGCAGGAAAAACGGCAACTTATTAATAAATAAATAAATAAATAAATAGATCTTTTCCGTTCTACTCGAAAGTTAGGTATAAATACGGTCTCGCCGGTTAATGAAACAGAAGCTTTAGCCGGCACGAAGGACGAACCTTTCAGATGTGGTGCAATTGCAGACTACTAAATAAATAAATAAATAAAAATAAATAAATAAAATTCTGACCAATCAGATTTTGAGAATTCAGCAGGTTTGTGGTGACCACGTGGTTTACCTGGAGCGAGCTGCCAGGATGGCTTTATGTGCTGGACGAGGATGGCCGTCTAACAGCAGGATGATGTCACAGAATTCTAGCCCCGCCCCTTCCAGGTAAGCTTTCATGTCCTGCACCAGAGATGTACCTTTGTGGCAAACCCAAAAAAATAAAAAAATAAATGAATAAAAATTGATTATTGATCCAGTTTCTAAAAATACCCTACAACGTAAGGAACCAAGCAAGTCTTACATTAATAATTATGTAAACCAAAGCCATTATTTCTTCTTTGAGGTGTCTCATATTGACTGTTTTCGGTGGTCAGACATACCATAATGTACCAGATTTATTGTTAGATCATGGCTGAATTTGTGATGTCACAAAATGAATTTAAAGCTTTTGAGCCAGTCACACGTTTGACTCAAAATGCTAATGATTAGTCGATGACAACATGATGACGATTTTAGCCGCATGACACGTCCTATAATACAGCTAACTAGCATACGTTATACTACTGATAAATAAAAGTAAAGGTTATTGCATGGACGTCAAAGCTTAAATATTGAAATCCCTCTCGTAACTGCCAGCTGGTGTGAGATTCAAGGAGGACAGGATGGAATCCAAGGTGTTGGGATGTTCCAACTTAACTATGAATAGTTTACATAACGTCTTCTGGGAAGGTTTTCCACCAGATTGTTGGAGACTGTGTGGATTTGGATTTGTGTTCATTCAGCTTCAAGAGCATAAATGAGATCAGACACTGATGTAGTAATAATGAGAAGGTCTGGGGTTCAGTCAGTACTTCTGCTCTGACCTTAACCTCCACATCATGTCTTCACGGAGCTCTGTGCTTTGTGCACAGTTTCACTGTCGTGCTAGAGCGTGTCTCGGCTTCTTAGTTCCGGTGAAGGGAAAATGTAACGCTACAGCAGACAAAAAAAAATTGCCAGACAATTGTGTGCCTACTTTGTGCTTACCATTTAGAAAAGAATGACATGTGATGGTCAGGGGTGCACAAACTTTTGGCCCTATAGTGTATGTCTGGGTTACAGGTACGGTACCTATATCGACCGATCACGTCTGATTGAGAAAGCGCATTTAAATCAAGAATCACGTCTGATTCAGTAAGCGCATTTGATTCAAGAATCACGTCCGATTCAGTAAGTGCATTTGATTCAAGAATCACGTCCGATTCAGCAAGCGCATTTGATTCAAGAATCACGTCCGATTCAGCAAGCGCATTTGATTCAAGAATCACGTCCGATTCAGTAAGCGCATTTGATTCAAGAATCACGTCCGATTCAGTAAGTGCATTTGATTCAAGAATCACGTCCGATTCAGTATGCGCATTTGATTCAAGAATCACGTCTGATTCAGTAAGCGCATTTGATTCAAGAATCATGTCCGATTCAGTAAGCGCATTTGATTCAAGAATCACGTCCGATTCAATAATCGCATTTGATTCAAGAATCACGTCCGATTCAGTAATCGCATTTGATTCAAGAATCACGTCCGATTCGGGAAAAGTGCATTTGATTCAAGAATCACGTCCGATTCAGTAAGCGCATTTAAATCAAGAATCACGTCTGATTCAGTAAGCGCATTTGATTCAAGAATCACGTCTGATTCAGTAAGTGCATTTGATTCAAGAATCACGTCTGATTCAGTAAGTGCATATGATTAAAGATGAATCTGATTCAGATGTGATTCTTGAGAGCACTCACATGTGACTTTGTGCTTATCATTTAGAAAAGAATGACATGTGATGGTCAGGGGTGCACAAACTTTTGGCCCTATAGTCTGTGTTACAGGGGTGGTATTGTACCTATATCGACTGGCTGGTCAGAGTAGACTCTAGGAGGTGGCTGTTGTTTGCGTCTCACAATCTCCACGATGAGAGGAGTGGAAAGATGCTCAAACTCCTTGGTCATAATCACCTGATTAAAGTGAGTTTCCTTCACCACAAAATTAAGGCAGTGCTCCTGAGCAAACACACACACACACACACACATACGCAATGAGAGCGGTTCGTCTGGTATCGTGGCTCTTATATGTGAGATTTATCTGTTCAAATCTAAACTAATTCATAATACAATAAGGAGCAGAATAAGTACAAAAAGCACATCTAGGATTCTGTAAAGCTGCTTTGCGGCACAATGGCGCTGTTACACAATAAAGACGCTTTAATCCTTGATTGGTTCAGATCTTATTAGCTGCAGAGGAAAAAAGACCCTTAACGTTAGTGTAACGCGTAACTGTTCTTCCGGTTGCCGATACTTTCGCTCCTCTCTCACCTTGAGCTGGTCGAGCTGCAGTTTGTTTGCATTCTCACACACGCTGAGGACGTTCTGCAGGTCAACCGAGGCCTCGATGTACTGCACACACAGCTGCTCCAGCCGAGAAAGCTTGAAACTCAGGGCGAGTTTATATACGTCCATGATCAACAGGACGTCTTGGACGTGACCTGAGGGACAATCGGAAACAAGGGAAGAGGGTTCGTTTTAGAGAGCGTGACGTGTCGGGTTTATATTTTTAACAGAATATGTTTGTTATTGTACGAAAGTCAAACAGAAAGGTTAGCGGATGCAGCTTGGGCTTATTTTCACCATGAGGTGAAACTCAGGTGTCTAAAAACAAACAGACTGACCATTAAATTCCATAAAAGGTTCAGAAAGAAACATCTCCTATGAGATAATCGTTCGTCGATCATTTAAATCCTAACGTTCTGTAAGGAGTGTGTGCTGAGTACAGACCTCTGCGTGGATACTGGATCTTGTCCGTGTACAGGAACTGCATCAGGACCTCGAACGGCTGAGCTTCAGCCTCTCTGATGAACACCTCCAACAGAGGAGGACCTCCTGATGACCTTGCAGTGTTAGAGATGTCCTTTTGTCTGAATGTACCAGACCCAGACTCCTCGCTCTCTTCACTGGCCTCCTGCTTACTCCTCTACTCAGAGAGAGAGAACGAGAGAGAGAGAGAGAGAGAGAGAGAGAGAGAGAGCAGGAGAGAGAGAGTGAGAGAGAGAGAGTGAGAGAGAGAAACACGAGAACGAGAGAAATAGAAAGAAAGAGAGAGAACGAGAGAAATAGAAAGAACGAGAAATGAGAGACGAGAGAAATGAGAGAACGAGAGAGAGAACAAGAGAAATGAGAGAACGTGAGAGAGAACGAGAGAGAAATGAGAGAACGAGAGAAAGAGAGCGAGAGAGAGAGAACGAGAGAGAGAGAACGAGAGAGAGAGAACGAGAGAAAGAGAACGAGAGAAACGAGAGAACGAGAGAGAGAACAAGAGAAACGAGAGAACGAGAGAGAGAACAAGAGAAACGAGAGAAAGAGAGAGAACAAGAGAAATGAGAGAAAGAGAGAGAGAACAAGAGAAATGAGAGAACAAGAGAAATGAGAGAACGAGAGAGAACAAGAGAAATGAGAGAACAAGAGAAATGAGAGAATGAGAGAACGAGAGAGAGAGTGAGAGAGAACGAGAGAGAACGAAAGAAAGAACAAGAGAATTGGATGGATGGATGGATGGATGGATGGATGGATGCTTTCTTTCTAGACCTGAGGCTGATAAACTATTAAAAAGGGAAACTAGGGAAAGGGTTAAGGTGCCTTCACATGGAGGAGTCAGTGTGAGGAGTCTGTGTCCAATTATGCAGAACACGCTGCACATCTACTACAGCTAGCTTCAGAATCGATTCATTGCTGATTCAGAGTCAAGTCAGTGTCGATTCCCTTTCTCACTGCTATCGAATGCTAAGGTTTGCCTGACTCAGTTTAACTCAGGGTGATTGCTGTGTTCTTCAAAGTCAATTCGGAGTTGATTCAGAGTCGGCTCAGTTTCGATCACGCCAATCGAACGCTACAGATCACCCGACTCAGCTGGACACGAACTGGTTTTTTTTTCCGAGTGTGACTGCAGTGTTCTGACCTACCTAAAGAATCACACAGAACAGACAAACACACCCGAGTAACAGACTATATGTGAAAGCACACCGAATCTTTTAAAGACTCCCAAAAACCCTGATCTAGCACTTTTTCATATAAGCACCACTCAAGAAATGACGTCGTAATCTCACGCTGACTTGTTTCTGTCGATCTCTGGCCTGAAGAATCTTCTTCCGCAGCCATTGACATCGTGCTGTTACTATGGCGATATGGCCCAGAACCCTCTCCTCCCTCTGGAGACAGCAAGAGAGAAAGACAGACAAAGTATTCACATCCTGAACGCACGTGAACTGCGACGTTACGATGATCATAAAAAACGAAAAAGCGTTAAAAGAATCAATTATTATGGGATGCGGACGAACCTCTCCTAGGATAAACTCCACGTCGCAGAACTGTCTGTTTTCCCACAGCTTTCCGTAGTCTTCGTGAAGGGTGCATTTCGGATAACAAGAAAACTAATAGGATAAAGGGCGAGAAAGAAAATCAGGACTTCTCCTAGCCTGAATAAGTAGTCTAATCCTGCATACGTAAACATTAATGAGTCTACATAAACATTAATGAGTCTACATTTTAGTTGTAGCATCGTAATGAAAGGTGGTCAAGAACTGAATTTATACCAAAGTGCTGTTGGATCGCTCAGAAGGTGTCAATTAATTTACGGTAAAATTAGCTGCAATTCACCGGTTTTTATTAAAGTGCTCGTTTTAATATTTCCCATTTTCAATAAATAATAGTGAACGCTAATTCGATAAATAGTAGTAGCTATACAAGACAATTCTAATGATATATAAATAAATGGAAGGAGTACACAACAAGCTGAGCTTTATTTTACACCAGCATAAAAGTCTTAAAGGTGGGGTGTACGTTGTTTCAGAAATTCCGGCAAACAAAACAAAACAAAACCAAAACTAACGTGTAGCGGGCGGGTCTTCGTGAATATCGGCGGCAAAGAGTGTTCAGTGCGCATGTGTGACATTAGCAGAAAGCAGTTTTAACATTGACATGGAGGATAAAAACAAAGAAAGCGAAGAAAGGCTTACGATAAGGCAAGAAGTAGGACGTGTTAATATAGGATCAGCTTTCCAGTGCTGGAGAGAACTGAAGGAGCAGGAAGTTGGCCACATATTCACAGGTTGGAGTTTCCCGAGTCAATAACTCCTGAGCTAAACGCTGTTACTACACAAATAACACCTCTTTTCTATCGTAGTGATGTAGAGAGGCAGCTACAACCGCGTTTTGTGTAGTAACAGCGTTTAGCTCAGGAGTTATCGACTCGGGAAACTCCGACCTGTGAATATGTGGCCGACTTTACTTAAGACGCCGAGGCGCTTTTTTTCCTTCTCGATAGGTGAGTAACGTTGGTTTTGCTTTGTTACACAGAACTAATATATGCCTTTGTCCTTTACATGATTATGCTTGTGTGTCATTTTTGCTTGTTTGTTTATCTACAATCGTATTGTTCTTCCCTTCAGCTATGATAAAGACACATTTCTTTCCGTTAGTCGCCTGGGTTACGTATGTATGTGTGGGCGGAGCTATCGATACAGGGGTGGGACCCATTTGGGTTAGGGGCGTGTTTGTTTTGGTGATTTCAAATGTCAACATTGGCCTTCAAACAACGGAGATCCCACCTTTAATAGGAACCAAACTTCTTTCAACTGTAACTATAATAGAAATATACTGTAGCGCTCTATAATGAATGGTATTAGAGTAATTTAACACCTTGGGACACTTTTTGTTTAATTCTTTGTCTCAGAGGAACATCTGTTCACCTGAAATCTGTACATCTCTCCACTGCGTATGTTGTTATCGACCGTTCCGCCAAAAATGTACATGGCATCGTGGATCACAGCTGCAGCGTGGAACAGTCTCCCACTAGGCATCTGAGAGAAAACATGCCACGTTAGAGTGAAAGGAACAAAAGTTACATGTGTAATAGTAACGTTAAGCGTCATCATGAGACATTGCTATATTGCATGTAGAATTATGTGTTAAATCAGTTCTGGTGGTGATTAAATTTTCTCTGATAAAAATGCATGTGATGTCTTTTAATTCGTGACAGTGCTGGTTATCGAATGTACCTCGCTGTCAGCGCTGGGCTGAATCACCTCCCATGTCTGAGAGTCTACATCATAGCAGTGCAGCTCATTGGGCAGCGTGTTATCCGCCGCTCCACCAAACACATAGAGGTGGCGATCAAACGCGACCATGGTGTGGCCGTAACGCCTCTGTGGCGGAGGCGGGGAACCTCTGAGCAAATGCTCGGTCGGGATACGGGTCCACCTGCGAGAACGATACAAAGCTGCAGTTAGCATTACTGATGGAAATGATAAAGCATATCTGAATCAGGATCTGTATCTGATCTATAAAGCGCATCCGATTCAGGACACGTATCTGAATGAGGAAACAAATCTGATTCAGGAAAAAAAAAAATCTGATGTAGTCATGTAGCATAACTGATTCGCAAAGCATGTCGGATCCATGAAGCACCTCAAACTCAAGGAGCGTATCTGATCCATAAAGTGCATCTGATTGATAATGTGTATCTGTAACAAAAATCACATCTGATTCAGTAAATGCATTCGATTCAAGAATCACAGCTGATTCAGTAAGTGCATTTGATTCAAGAATCACATCTGATTCAGTAAGTGCATTCGATTCAAGAATCACATCTGATTCAGTAAGTGCATTCGATTCAAGAATCACAGCTGATTCAGATGGTGTACTTGATTTAGGAATCACATCTGATTCATAAAGAATATTTGATCCAAGAATCATATCTGATTAAGTAAGCGTATCTGATTCAAGAATCAACCTCCAGCAGGATCCTGCACTCTCATTGAGCTTTCATTGAGCGTGTGGCTCGGGTTCGATTCCCAGACAGGGAGCTAACCCAGCCAATGAAGAGTTAACTCTCAGTGCCGGTCCCAAGAATGTGTGTGTATTTGATTCAAGAATCACGTCTGATTGAGTAAGAGCATTTGATTCAAGAATCACGTCTGAATGAGTAAGTGCATTTGATTAAATAATCACGTATGAATTAGTAAGTGCATTTGATTCAAGAGTCTCGTCTGATTAATTAAGCGCATTTGATTCAAGAATCACGTCTGAATGAGTAAGTGCATTTGATTCAAGAATCACGTCTGATTCAGTAAGTGCATTTGATTCAATTATCACGTCTGATTCGGTAAGTGTATAAGATTCAAGAATCACATCTGAATCAGATTCAATCACACTCACATGTGACCTTCAAACTCAAACTGGAAAAGGTTGTTGGTGATTTTGGCTCCACTCTGTCCAGAGAAGACGAACATCTTGTCCCGGCACACAGCCACTGGGAAGTTACAGCAGGACGGGGGAATCTCGCCGCTCTGCTCGATCTGCACACATTACGTACCATCATTTGGTATGTCTAATTGCTGCATTTTAGATTGAAGCACAATACACACAGCCTAAAAATCCATACACACCTCCTCCCAACAGGCCTGCTCTCGATCCTGAAGACCAATAGTCCACATATCATTCAGCCTGAGGGAGAAAAACATCAGATTCATACCATAATAACTACAGCACAAAACTCACTCACATTAATGTTCATCACAAACCTACCTCGCATTTCCGTCATAACCAGCAAATATCCACAATTTGTCGTTATACACCGTGGCCCCGTGAGCGGAGCGCGCCACTAACCTGAAACGTCGAGGGAGGTTTTAAAAGCTGTGCAAATCTCTACGACTCAAAAACAGTTTTAACACATGAAGTTTTACCTTCCTTCCACCTTCCACTCCGTCCACTGGCCCGTAGCAAACTTATACTCAAACAGATCGTTTTTGTTTTTAAGGTTGGAGTTTGAATAGATATCACCTGTATAACCACCTATAATACACACACACACACACACACACACACACACACACACACACACAGAGGGGAACATATTCATTACAAACATAATGATTTGAGACCACGGTTAGAAATTTAAAAATTTAGATATTGTTAGATTAAAAACAATATCACTCCGTACATCCGACTGTGAAAATAATGAAGAAAATGTTTTAATAAAAAAACGAATCATGAGCCAAATATAAAACACCAAAGAATTAAAAGAATTTTTCCATAACAAAGACAAAAACAAAATAAAAATCGTATTTATTTATTTTTTCATTTTTCTAATAATATATTTCTAACAAAATAATAGACTTTTATCTTATTTATCTTTATTTTAATATATATTTTTTAAAAAAGTGAGAAAAAAAAATCATAAACCAGATTAGCAGAGTTACTCTAATGCACTAGCGCCACCTTCTGGACAAAAGCAACTGCATGGTGAACTTTAACTTAATTATACTTTATTACACACTCATATGCACTATGTAGAGATTTTTTTTGCATTCAGAATTCAGAAACGTTTTACTGTTAAATAAATTAAACACTTTTTTTTATCAAATATGAGCATATATATTATGATACTTATTAATTAATTAATTAATTAACTTGTTTACTGGAGACATGGTGCTTTTTTTTGTCCCTCTATTTTCCACTCACAGAACCCGTTATTAAACCTGTCATTAGACTGAAGCTGTTGTAACTTATAGACTGACTGATTTGAGTTATTGAGGTTTGGATGAAACCCACCGGGCTGAAGCGATAAGTAAAGCGGACTCACCGATATAGGAACTCAATGATAACTCTAAAAACGATCATGTTGACCTGTGCTACACAAAGCCATAGAGGTAGAAATATTACCAAAATAAAAAAAAAAATTTTGGAACGGTTCCCCCTTTTAAAACACAGTGTCAGTAGCGTTCATGTTGGTTCTGTCGGTTAGCTTCGCCCCTTTGGTTCATGGTGCACGATGAGACAGGTTCGTGCTTCACACTTGTTCACACCAGTACAGAGTAAAGTCCATCATCATCTCCATGTTTTCACTAATATACACTTGATATTTGTTTGTATGGCTGGACATGGTGTTAAGCAGGAAGTAAAGGGTGTGCTGGGTATCAGGGGGGAAGTGAAAAACTTACCAAACACAAACATGCTGCTTCCGTACACTACAGCGGAGTGGTGATACCTGGGGGCAGGTGGAGTCCCGGTAGTAAACGCCCTGTTATTGACACACATCAGAACAGAACTAGTACACGAAGGCATAAAGATAAAAAAATGATTATATCGCCATCACTAACTCTCAAAAGCTTTCCTACGATCCCTAACACTATATGAATCGTGTGAGGAAAAAACACAACAGTATTGCAATAAAAAGAAAGAATGATCAATGATGTACTCAATATGCTTTAAAAAATAATAAAAATAAAAAAACATCATCAAAATCATTACCTTCCGGTCAGTTTGTAATTATTATTATTATTTAATAAAATTCATTTATTTTGTGATGTAATTTCTCACGATATGGATCATATCATCACCCTGTTCTGTTACAGATCTATAGAAATCAGAGACGTCTGTTCTCACCGACACCACGAGCAGTCCTTCACATCGAAGCGTAGCAGGTCATTAAGCATGTTCTTCCTGTAAGAATGACAGACAGGGAAAGAGAGACGACACTTTAAACACTCGTCTGTCCTGATTGCCGTTTCGTTCACATCTGGCCACATCTGCTTCTGCCTGACTGATCGATCCAGCATTAAGTCTTTTGTACACTTTAATTACATCAGTGCATGCTGTTTTGGTTTTAGGAGGGGAAAAGAAGTCTTTCTTCATACGTTATACTCCAATAATTCAACTCTAATCCATTTCTATTTGTTTAGCACTTTTCACAATGTGACACTGTCACAAAATAGCTACACAGGAATATAAAACTTCTTTATTTTGTTTTAATTTATCCTTAATAAGCAATCCAGACATGAGAAACCTTGACAGGAACAGACTCGTCCTCATGTAGGTGACACCAGAGAGTGATACTATAAATCATTTCCCTTCTATAACTGTGAACTTTAAGGTCAAAACAGTGCAGCTGTGTCAACAGGAGCTTTGGAGCAATTTGTAAATATGAGCATCATCATTTCCATAGTAACAGTGAATTCACAGGGTGGGACGCTTTACATCATCTAAGTGGAAATGGTGGAAACAAGAAGCCGTAATCTGCGCCTGTACGACAACGCGCCCGTGCACAAAGCATAAAGCTCTGTGATCACATGGTTTAAGAAGGTTAGAGCTGGATGAACTTGAGTGTCCTTCACAAAGCCCTAACTCTGACTCAACTCCACCGAACACCTTCGGGATGATGATCTGGAGCACAGACCGAACCCCAGACCACCTCACCATCGTCGACATCAGCATCTGATCTCGACAAAGATCTCGTAGGTGAACGAACACGAATCCACACAATCTCCAACATCTAGTCAAAAGCCTTCCCAGAAGACTGGAGATATAAGTGAGATCATAACCAGAAACCATGGTATCATGTGTGTCATTTCCTCTCACCCATTATCTCCTCCAAACACGTAGATCGCGTCCCTGTAGGCTACAACTGTGTGTTTGCTGCGCCTGGAAGAATATAAAGAGGAGTTAAACTAACATAAAGAATGATACAGCACTAATACAAAAGGGTTTGTTTTGTTTTCTAAGCTTTACCTTGCACCTACAAACTCATCACAGGGTGGAAGCCTCCTCCATCGGTGCACTGTCTCAAACGGCCCGAAGTTAAGAGTGAGATATTCCACACTGTCTGAGCAGCTGTGGTCAAAATCCACACTGGGAGCTACTTTAGATTTACAGGACATGGTTCCAGGTATAAACCATGACATTCAGTCTGAACACAAGCACTAACCCTGGCTAACTCGCTAAAGCTAACCAACAAACTAACTTACCGACTACACACTTTCTGCCTGGACTTTTAAATATCCTTCATCTCG
>NC_062526.1:4357187-4369687 GCF_022655615.1 Tachysurus fulvidraco
ATCTTTCTTTTATTTGACCTTTCTGTCTTTGGTTTGTTCTTTTTTGTTCACTCATTCTTACATTTCATTTCTTTTTCTTTTATGTATATTTTATTAGTTTCCAGATGTTTGTTTGTTTGTTTGTTTGTTTGTTTGTTTGATTTCATCATTTTTTTATATCGTTTTCTTTTCTTCTTCTTTGCTCAGACTTTATGATATTTTTACGTTCTTAGTGAAAGTGTGATTAGATTTCAGATATTTATTGCTCTTTCTTTCTTTCTTCCTTCCTTTCTTCCTTCCTTCCGCCCTTCCTTCCTCCCTCCCTCCCTTCCTTCCTGTCTTCCTCCCTCCCTCCCTTCCTTCCTTCCTTCCTGTCTTCCTCCCTTCCTTCCTTCCTTCCTTCAGCATAACCACCTTGTGGGCCTGAAGAGGACATACATTAAACTGTCCTTCAACACGGTGGACGATCTGGTGAAAGTGAAGCGAGAGATCTCTCCTGCCGTCAGGAAGAACAGAGAGAGGGAGAAATCTAACGACACCTACACCAGCATGCTGTCCAGGTACCGCAGGGTGGAGCGTTTTATTCCTCCTCAGAATAACTAATAACGATCCGCACCGCGGCCTGACGTGACGATTACATCACAATAACACTCACATCCAGTAGAACACGATCTCGTGATGCTCGAGGCGTTTCTACGGCGATGAGGATTTTGTTTCTTTCTCTATCATGGTGATTAAAATCGACGACTCGACACCCGAAACGAGCGAGAAACGACCCAAGAGTTAAAGATAATATATCTTTATAATTATATAATTTAGTGAATAATCCCATCAAACTTTCCGTCTCGATGTCAACTGAATATTAGCTTATAATTATGTTGTTAGCGGTAATCAGGTGATTGTTCGGTCCTCGTGTTTTTAGCGCGCTCGTAGGCGGGAGCGTGACGACGGACGACGGAGACGGCACGTCTAAGCGAATGGCCGACCAGCTGGACAACATCGTGGACATGAGGGAGTACGATGTGCCTTACCACGTCAGACTGTCCATCGACCTCAAGATCCACGTGGTGGGTGATTTCCTGATGTCCGTGTTTATTAGCGTGATCTCAGCCTCAGAGGCTCCGCCCATCTCTCTATGATCTGTCTGGTGGGGAAGCAGAAGTTTATACACGAGGTGCGGAAGCTTCAGTGGGCAGCGTGTTGGACTAATAACCAGAAGGTTATGAGTTTAAATCCCAGGGCCGCCAAGCTGCTACTGCTGGGCCCCTGAGCAAGGCCCTTAACCCTCAATTACTCAGTTGTATGAAAATGTAAGTCTCTCTGGATAAGGAGCGTCTGCTAAAATGTAAAAAATAAAAAAAAAAGAGAATAAAAAAAGGAAAAACAGAAAAAAGCAAAAAAACAAACAAAATTTTTTTTTCTGTTTTTCCTTTTTTTATTCTCTTTTTTTCTTTTATTTCTTTTATTTTTTATTTTTGCTGTGTTTGTAATCTTATTTAGAATTGTATTAATTCATTCATTTAATTAACAACTCCATCCTCTATCCATTTACATGTTGCTATGGGTGAGCTGTTACTATGGAAACGGTTAGGTATTGGAGCAAGCACGTTAATATCTCAGCGAACAGCTTTGCTCCGATTAAAACATTAGTCGACCGTCTCCGACCAATCAGATTGGAGAATAAGAAGCGTTTGTCTTTAAGCTCCTCAGCTGTACAGATGTTAACGCTAACAGCTCCTGCTCGATTCCAGGCTCACTGGTACAACGTGCGCTACAGAGGAAGCGCGTATCCTCCGGAGATCGTACGCCGGGACGACCTCGTGGAAAGACCAGTAAGTATCAGAGTCACAGGATTTCCTACAGGTCCTCGTTACTTAATCCTTCGAGCCGGACTCGCTTCATCACGTCTTTGTGCTTTGTGCTCTACAGGATCCTGTCATCTTGGCGTTTGACATCGAGACCACCAAACTGCCTCTGAAGTTCCCCGACGCAGAAACCGACCAGATCATGATGATCTCGTACATGATCGACGGGCAGGTCGGTGACGGCTCCGATATTAAGATATCCAGAGTGTATAGCGGCCTTCACGCTGCTGCACACGACAAACGGACACGGCTGTCGGATTTCGCCCCCTAGTGACCGTCGCACAGAATGCGCAATATGATCGTCAACACGGGAGAGAAGCTAATTCTCGCGGTCTTGGAAATCTTCTCCATTAAGGTGCGAGACTTTTTCCGAGTCAGGTCGTGTTTTATCCGCACTGATTTGCGATGTTTTCTAAGGAGAGCAAAAAGCAAGAGCCTGTCTTCTTCTTCCATTTATGATGGTGAATGAAGGGATTAATCAATCAATGCAACAATAAATCCAGAAAGACCGCGAATAAGTTTTGAGGAAACATGGACACAACAAACAAAATAACACAATATTAATAATGTATTACTTTATCAATAACAATGTATTGAAAACAAAAAAGATTGTTTTTTGATAAAGTTTAAAAATTACTAAAGCTAATATTAATACTTTGTATCATATCCGATGCGGTGTAGTCGCACAAGTTTTACTTTTTTAACAGATCCGAAAGTTAGAGATCCGCAGACGGTCGGCACGTCACGCAGCCCCTTTGCGACTCTCTGTAAGAAACGAATGACTTCCGGTTTATCGGCCGTCGTTTGTCGTGTGCAGTGTGAAGGCCGCTTAAGACTTCTGTTGTACCGCGACTCACTCGCTCTGTCCGTGTCCGTCAGGGTTTCCTCATCACCAACAGAGAGATCGTCTCCGAGGACATCGAGGATTTCGAGTTCACCCCTAAGCCGGAGTACGAGGGCCCTTTCACGGTGTTTAACGAACCCGACGAGGCGAGTCAGACCGCCAGGCGTTCGCGTCACTAAAACCAAATCCTTCTCTGTTTCTGTCTGTGATTTTTATCAACACCGTTTGATTTGTCTGCTCGCAGGCTGCTCTTATTCAGAGGTGGTTCGAACACATCCACGAGACCAAACCCAACATTTTTGTCACCTATAACGGAGACTTCTTCGACTGGTGAGATTTAAAATTTGATCCATTTGATCACCAAATTCACGAAGTTTGTGGTAAATAAATTCAGAGGACTTAATCATTTGGTAATAATCCCAAAAAAAAAAAAAGTTGGATTAATGATCACAAGGTCGTGAGGTCAAACCCCATGACTACAAGCTGCCACTTCCGGACCCTCGATCAAAGCCCCCAATCCTCAACGATTGGCGCATTTTTTAAGTCCTACATGAAATTCCTACCGTACATCTTTGCTTGACATCATGCAAGAAATCAGTTAAAAAAAATATTGGCGCTACAAAAATATCTAGAGATCGAACACGATTCCGAGCTCATAGCTCACAAGACCGAACACTAAGAGCTCACACAGCTAACCTCCTGCTCAGAGCCGTCTTGTCTCCTAGAGATGCACTTAGTTTGGGTGCGACACAATCCCAGAACGACAAGAACGTAGCTTTTATCACGAGGAAGGAAAACGATGTGGATCTGTTAAGAAATCCGGTTCACTTCCGACCTGAAATAACCTGAACTAAATCCGCCGTTTCCCATCAGGCCATTCGTGGAGACGCGTGCGGCTCAGCACAACCTCAACATGTATCAGGAGATCGGTTTTCAGAAGGACAGCCAGGGCGAGTACAAGGCCAGCCAGTCGATACACATGGACTGCCTCAGGTAGGCGCCAAAGAGACCAGTTTACTCACAGTTTGTTTTTGTTTTGTTTTTATTACATTTTCTACCACAGGTTGTGATCGTGTTCCTGCGTAACGACCAGCTGTAACACGGATAAGACGCTCGTTCGACCGTTTCTATAGTAACAGCTCGATCGCAGGGACACCGGACGGTCCGCACGACGTCTAACGTGTTAACGCTATTATTTTTTTTCTTTCTTTATCTTCTCATCTGACTGCGACTGACCTCTGATCGTCTCAGGTGGGTGAAGAGAGACAGTTACCTCCCTGTCGGAAGCCACAACCTGAAGGCAGCAGCGAAGGCCAAGCTGGGTTACGACCCTGTGGAGCTGGACCCGGAAGAGATGTGTCGCATGGCCACCGAGGAGCCGCAGGTAGAGCCGTTAACCGCGCGGCGCTTCGTTCAGGGTTTCCTCTGGGTTCTGTAGGTGGATCGATTTTACTCTAAAGCAGCAGGGTGTCCTGTAGTGGTTCAGCCTCTAAAACCTGTATGTATTCTTTTAAAGAAAGAGTTACCGAAGAAGAAATAATAAATAAATGAAAAACACGGTATCATATAAAAAAATATATATATATATATATAAAAAAAAGTCCTTTTAATTCTATAGCCGCAAAATTCCGACGTGTTCGAGACGCTCGGACAAAGGAGGAGTTTTTCCGAATCGTGGCGGATTTTCTGTAGGTTTGAGCCGAGACTCGCGGTGCGGCGTCCTCGTCACAAACGGATAGATAGAAATCCTTCAGTAATGGAATTGTTGTCGATTAAAATCCAAACAAACAAAATAACGGAATTTTAAATGGAATTTTTATACTGATGCATGTTTTTACTTGGGCTCATATGAAATATATCTTTTATATCTCTTCTTTCAGACTTTAGCCACCTACTCGGTGTCCGACGCAGTGGCTACGTACTATCTCTACATGAAATATGTTCATCCCTTCATCTTCGCCCTGTGCACCATCATTCCCATGGAGCCTGACGAGGTCTGGAGCTTTCTAAGGATGTAGAGAAAATCCCTGCTTTTGGTCTTCTGTCATTAACCAGTCACGACTTCTCTATAAATGATTTCTGTGTGATGATTAGTGTGTGTGTGTGTGTGTGTGTGTGTGTGTGTGTGTGTGTGTGTGTCAGGTGTTGCGTAAAGGTTCAGGGACTCTGTGCGAGGCGTTGTTGATGGTGCAGGCTTTCCACGCCAACATCATTTTCCCCAACAAGCAGGAGCAGGTGTTCAACAAGCTCACAGATGACGGCCACGTCCTGGACTCGGAGACCTACGTCGGCGGCCACGTGGAGGCCCTGGAGTCCGGCGTGTTCCGCAGCGACATCCCGTGCCGCTTCAAAATGGTACAGAACCGCTTTAGACCCGACGAGCATAATCTCCCGAACTTACGTTTAGTTTAACGACTCACGTCGGAATGTTTGTGCTCAGAATCCGGCAGCGTTCGACTTCCTGCTCCAGAGGGTGGAGCGAACACTGCGTCACGCCGTCGAAGAAGAGGAGAAAATCCCGCTGGAGCAAGTCACGAACTTTAACCAGGTCAGAATAACGACGGGAAAAACCGTCCTGTCGACGAACCCGACATCAGACGAATGCGACGCTGTGCATTTATTTGTTTATTTTTCTTCTAGGTTTGCGACGACATCAAAAAGAAGCTGATCTCGTTAAAGGAAGTGCCGAACAGGATCGAGTGCCCACTTATTTACCATCTCGACGTAGGCGCCATGTATCCCAACATCATCCTTACCAACCGACTGCAGGTGCGTCACGTTAACCTCGACACACTGAACAAATCGAGTCCAACGTCTCTTTACTCCAGTGTTTAAAGACCGCTCCATTGGAGCTTTTATTATCTATCTGTAGCTAGTAGAGACCCCCTTGCTTTCTTCCCTCCCCCCAGCCGTCTGCCATGGTGGACGAGGCGACCTGTGCTGCATGTGACTTTAATAAACCTGGAGCTACCTGCCAGAGGAGGATGGCCTGGCAGTGGAGAGGAGAGATCAGTGAGGGACTTTTTCTACTCTAAGAGAATATGTTTAATACGTAATAATACGTTTGTTGAAGAAACTTAAAAAAAAGAACGGCGTTTAGACAACAGCTGCATTTGTATTGGTAATAATCTGACCGAAGTCGTGTGTGTGTGTGGAAGGGAAGTCTGTGTGGGTGTGTGTGTGTGTGGAAGGGAAGTCGTGTGTGTGTGTGTGTGTGTGTGTGTGTGTGTGTGTGTGTGTGTGTGTGTGTGTGGAAGGGGTGTGTGTGTGTGTGGAAGGGGTGTGTGTGTGTGTGGTTGGGGTGTGTGTGTGTGTGGAAGGGAAGTCGTGTGTGTGTGTGTGTGTGTGTGTGTGTGTGTGTGGAAGGGGTGTGTGTGTGTGTGTGGAAGGGGTGTGTGTGTGTGTGTGTGTGTGGAAGGGGTGTGTGTGTGTGTGTGGAAGGGGTGTGTGTGTGTGTGTGTGGAAGGGGTGTGTGGGGGTGTGTGTGGAAGGGGTGTGTGTGTGTGTGTGGAAGGGAAGTCTGTGTGTGTGTGTGTGTGTGTGTGTGTGGAAGGGAAGTCTGTGTGTGTGTGGAAGGGAAGTCTGTGTGTGTGTGGAAGGGAAGCAGGTGCGTGTGTGTGTGGAAGGGAAGCAGGTGCGTGTGTGTGTGGAAGGGAAGCAGGTGCGTGTGTGTGTGTGGAAGGGAAGCAGGTGCGTGTGTGTGTGTGGAAGGGAAGCAGGTGCGTGTGTGTGTGTGGAAGGGAAGCAGGTGTGTGTATGTGTGTGTACATTATAAAGGTATATAATTAGAATGAAACACAGAACACTGCAGCTCCTCTCTCTCCCTCGTCAGTGCCGGCCAGTCGTAGCGAGTTCCATCGTATTCAGCAACAGTTGGAGTCGGAGAAATTCCCCCCTCTGTTTCCTAACGGAAAACCGCGAGCCTTCCACGAGCTGCAGCGTGAGGAACAGGCGAGACACGAGAAGAAACGTCTGGGAGGTGAGTAACGTCACGCCTCTCATAACCTCCTCCAGCGATCTGCACCAAACACCCCCTCACCCCAATCATCCTCCCACCCCCCCGGAGGCTTCCCGTGCTTGTCGTCCTATAACCTGGATATGAAATGGTGTTATAAACAAGTGCGTGTGTGTTTTGTGTGTGTCCGTCCACAGATTACTGTCGAAAGGCCTATAAGAAGGTGCACTTGACCAGGCTGGAGGAGAGAGTCACTACAATATGTCAGAGAGAGAACTCCTTCTACGTGGACACGGTCCGAGCGTTCCGAGATCGCCGCTACGAGTTTAAAGGATCGCATAAGGTGCTGTTCTTCATATTAGACGACGGGACTTAATAAGAAGGCGGGACTTACGGGGACGGAAGCGTTTCACGTTTGGTCAATTTTATTTATTTATTTTATTTCCGTTCTAAACGATCGTCTCTCTCTCGTCAGGTGTGGAAGAAGAAGCTGTCTGCGGCTCAGGAGAACGGCGACGCCGCGGAGGTGAAGCGCTGTAAGAACATGGAGATCCTTTACGAGTCTCTGCAGCTCGCGCACAAATGCATCCTCAATTCTTTCTACGGATACGTCATGAGGAAAGGGTGAGGGAAGCTGCCCACACGGCCCGTAGATACGGCTCACGTCGTTTTTAACAGGATCCCCGAATCGTATTCATCTGTTACAACGTTACAGTGATGTTTGATGTTTAATTGTGAGGATTGATTGATTGCTTGATTTGATTGGTTGATTGATTGACTGTTTTGTGCCGTGTGTGTTGTACGTTTGCAGAGCGAGATGGTATTCCATGGAAATGGCTGGCATCGTGTGTCACACAGGAGCCAACATCATCACACAGGCCAGAGAGCTGATCGAACAGATCGGGTGAGCGTTTGTTTGTGTTTGTTTGTTTGTTTTTGTTTGTGTTTGTTTGTTTTTGTTTGTATTTTGTTTGTTTTTGTTTGTTTGTTTGTTTTTGTTTGTTTGTTTGTTTTTGTTTGGGGTTTGTTTTTGTTTGTGGTTTGTTTGTTGTTTATTTTTGTTTGGTTTTTGTTTATTTTTGTTTGTTTTTCTTTGTTTTGTTTGTTTGTTTTTCTTTGTGGTTTGTTTGTTTGTTTTTGTGTGATTGTTGCAGGTAAAAATTATGGATTTGAGAATTTCCAATGAACTTGAACAAGGAGGAACTTTCTGACTTGGTGAAAAGGCCAGCACAGGATTCTTGTTTAAAACTCCTTCCAGTGCAGAGACGCACGCACACACACACACACACACACACACACACACACACACACACACACACACACATGTGTAATGACTTCCTATGAGAGCTGTTCTCATGTTAGACACGTGTAGGGAACAACGTTTAGGCTGAACACGTGTCATAGTGATGACGTCGCTCCACGTGTCTCGGCCCACATCTGCAGAACATCTGCAGTAACGTTGAGAACTTGTGACCTGTAAAAATGGCCGTGATTCTGCTTCTGCTTTCTGCCTGAAATCCTGAAGGAACTGAATAAAGCTTTACTCAGGAGCCAGACGAGGAATCATGATTATTGTCCTCTTCCTGAATTTCCTCTGGGATCAATAAAGTGTCTGTCTGTCTGTCTGTCTCAATCACTCTCTATTTTCATTTATCCATCCATTCACCCATCTCTCTCGCTCTCTCTCTCCCTCTCACGCACTCTCTCTCGTGCTCTCTGTCTCTCTCTCTTTATCTAACTATCTATCTGTATCACTTCTCTATTTCAATCCATTCACCCATCTCTCGCGCTCTCTTGCGCACGCACGCTGTCTCTCTCTCTCTCTTTATCTATCTATCTATTTATCTATCTGGATTACTTCTCTATTTCCATCCATCTACCCAGCATTCTCTCTCTCTGTATCAATCATTTTATCTATTTCTGTCCATCCACCTTCCCATCTTTTTTTTCTTTGTTTCTCTCTCTCTCTCTCTCTCTCTCTCTCTCTCTCTCATCCATTTTTCTCTTTCTCACTTTGTCTGTCTATATATCTGTATCGATCACTAATCTATTTCCATCTATCCACCAATCTACACTCTCTCTTTCTCTTTGTCTCTCTCTCTGTCGCTCTCTCTCCCTCTCTATTTATGTCAACCAATCTTTTATCTATCTATTTATTTATCTAATACTGATGTCTCTGTGCCATGTTCTAACTGTGTGACCAGTCATGGCATGAGCATGTTGGCTTAATAAGGTGAAGATGATTAAACGAGGTAGACGAGATCAAAGATAAATGTGTATCGAGAGACTCGTCTGGAGCATGAGTTCAGAACAATTTAGTCGATCGATCCAGAAGCCGTGCATCTGTAACTAGTCTCGTGTGTGTGTGTGTGTGTGTGTGTGTGTGTGTGTGTGTGTGTGTGTGTGTGTGTGTGTGTGTGTGTGTGTGCGGTTATAGGAGACCTTTAGAGCTGGACACTGACGGTATCTGGTGTGTCCTTCCCAACTCCTTCCCTGAGAACTTTGTCATCAAGACCAGCAACGAGAAGAAGCCCAAAGTGACCATCAGTTACCCCGGGGCCATGCTGAACATCATGGTCAAGGCAGGTCCATTTCCTCCCAGACGAATATCAACCCTTTTGTTTTGGTGTATATCCTAAAGGTCAGTGTTAATGTCTCATGTTACTCATGTGTTCTATACAGGAAGGCTTCACCAACGATCAGTACCAGGAGCTGGTGGACCCGGCGTCGCTCGCCTACCAGACGAGATCCGAGAACAGCATCTTCTTCGAGGTGGACGGCCCGTACCTGGCCATGATCCTGCCTGCTTCTAAAGAGGAGGGCAAGAAGCTGAAGAAGAGGTGAGGTGATAGGAGTGTTAACAGGGGGAACGATTTCAAGTGTGAAAAGCCCTTAAAGATACGGTCTCTGATTTTTGAAAGCCAATGTTTACATATAAAATCACCAAAACAAACACGCCCCTAACCCAAATGGGTCCCACCCCTGTATCGATAGCTCCGCCCACACGTACGTACGTAACCCAGGCGACTAACGGAAAGAAACGTGTCTTTATCATAGCTGAAGGGAAGAACAATACGATTGTAGATAAACAAACAAGCAAAAATGCCACACAAGCATAATGATGTAAAGGACAAAGGCATATATTAGTTCTGTGTAACAAAGCAAAACCAACATTACTCACCTATCGAGAAGGAAAAAAGCGCCTCGGCGTCTTAAGTAAAGTCGGCCACATATTCACAGGTCGGAGTTTCCCGAGTCAATAACTCCTGAGCTGAACGCTGTTACTACACAAAACGTGGTTGTAGCTGCCTCTCTACATCACTACGATAGAAAAGAGGTGTTATTTGTGTAGTAACAGCGTTTAGCTCAGGAGTTATTGACTCGGGAAACTCCAACCTGTGAATATGTGGCCAACTTCCTGCTCCTTCAGTTCTCTCCAGCGCTGGAAAGCTGATCCTATATTAACACGTCCTACTTCTCGCCTTATCGTAAGCCTTTCTTCTCTTTCTTTCTTTGTTTTTATCCTCCATGTCGATGTTAAAACCGCTTTCTGCTAACGTCACACATGCACACTGAACACTCTCTCCACCGCATATTGACAAGACCCGCCCCTTTCTGCTCATTGGTAGTTTTGTTTTTTGTTTATTTTTCGGCCCAACAGTTTTCTGAAGCATTTTGTCAAAAAAAAAAAAAAATCGGAAACCCCACCTTTAATGTTTTTCCATAAAGACGTCTCTAAATCTGAAGCTGCTCGCTCTGGTCTCGATTTATTTTCTATTTATTTTCTATTTTCTACTTTCTAAGATTGTTGAGTTGAGTTCAGTATCTCAAGCTATAACCGCTATAAACAGCTATAATCTCTCCATCCTGAGAACTTTCCCAAAGACGATAAGTCCTTAAGCGTTTATATAATGTAGTATAAAATCATAACACGGCGCTTTAAAGTGGAGCGTCTGACGTACGCGTCCCTGTGAAGGACTAGGTGTTAGTCGTCGCTATAGAAACGAAAACGTATTCGAACAATCCCGACAGTCATGTGACTCAGAGTCGGAGCTGCTGTTATGATTAGAAAATTTTGCAGCACCTTCCAACCAATCAGATTTGAGAATTTTGTAACCGTGTGATATGAGCCACGGTTTTTTATTTATACACCAAAGTTCTAAGTTCTTACTGTAACGTGATTAACCTGGTTAATTTTAGTAGTGTCACAAAACTAATAATGCATGACCTCTTATTTGTGTGTGTGTGTGTGTGTGTGTGTGTGCGCGCGCTTGCTGTCAGATACGCCGTGTTCAACGAGGACGGCTCTCTGGCCGAGCTGAAGGGTTTCGAGGTGAAGAGAAGAGGAGAGCTCCAGCTCATTAAAATCTTCCAGTCGTCCGTGTTCGAGGCTTTCCTGAAAGGCACCACCCTGGAGGAAGTCTACGCCTCGGTGGCCAAAGTGGCTGACTACTGGCTGGACGTGCTTTACAGCAAGGTGGCGTAGGATACGACGGTGCAGCACAGCATGTTAGCGCCTATCAAATAACACGTACGCCGCCGGACCGGGAAGAGCTTAAATCTGCACGACCGGTCGGAAGGCGTCGATTCGTTTTCTATAATAGACACACACGCTGCCTGCGACGCAAAACTCATTCGTTATCGTTTCTATAGTAACGGCGCAAGCAGACGGCGGTTTAATTTTCAGAAGGAGTCTCTGGTTTCAGTGCTTTATAACGTTCAGAGACCGAAGAATTTGCAGTTTGGGGTTTCTCATCACAAAGAGCTACAAAAGAAAATAATAATAATAATAATTTCAAGAAAAAAAAAACTAAAGACACCCCACAATATTTTTTTAATCGATTATTAATTGTAGTGTTAAAACCCCATTTCCTACAACAGCATGCCCCGCTGTATGTTTCGTCTCACGTGCGTGTCTCGGTCTCTCCAGGCAGCTAACATGCCAGACGCAGAGCTCTTCGAGCTGATTTCGGAAAACCGCTCCATGTCCCGGAAGCTGGAGGACTACGGCGAGCAGAAGTCCACGTCTATCAGCACGGCCAAACGTCTGGCGGAGTTTCTCGGAGATCAGATGGTGAAGGACGCGGGGCTGAGCTGTCGCTACGTCATTTCTCGCAAACCCGAGGGCTCTCCCGTTACCGAGAGGTGAGAGAGGAGACGAGATGCTTTTCTTTCTTAAATGATAGAATTGGAATTCTTTGTTTCGATCACCTTCGATTCTGTCGATTTCTTTGCTTATGCTTAACCGATCACGACTGCTTTGAGAGAGAGAGAGAGAGAGAGAGAGAGAGAGAGAAACATCACGCGTGGACGGACGTGTGGACGGACGGACGGACGAAGGCTCGAATTAAATCTGTTTTATTCTTCTCTTCACTCTAAAGGGCGATTCCTCTGGCCATATTCCAGGCCGAACCTAGCGTTAAGAAGCACTTCCTGCGCAAGTGGCTGAAGATGCCCAGCCTCCATGACATGGACATCAGATCTGTACGTTCTTAGACGTCGTCTAAACACGCTCGGCTGTAACGCGTGGATATATATGTGTTTGTGTGTGTGTGTGTTTTTCCCCTCACACACAAACTTTTAACGTGTTTGTGATTGCGGCTCAGATCCTGGACTGGAGTTACTACATCGAGAGACTGGGCAGCGCCATACAGAAGATCATCACCATTCCAGCAGCACTACAGCAGGTGAAACGACACACTACAGAAATAAATCACAGCGTTTACGCTCGCAGACGTCGAGCAGTCGCTATTTTATTTTATTGTTTTCTGCACTGAAGCTGAGCGACTAATTAAACTTAACGTCTGAGCTGTCGGAGTTCTCGCAAGTCTCGGGTTTCACCTTGACGTAATATGAG
>NC_062526.1:4372187-4377187 GCF_022655615.1 Tachysurus fulvidraco
GCTGAAACCAGTCACCCAGGACTGTATAAGCTGTGGGCGGTGATCGGCACCGACCTGCACTGCATGAAGCTTAATATCCCACGAGTGTTTTACGTCAATCAGAGAGTCCCCAAGCAGGAAGAAGGAGCTACTTATAAAAAGGTTGGTCTACCCCTGACGTACCCCTGACACCCCTCCCCCTGTCCTTAATCTAACAACTCTTAATACGCTCGAAAAGGAAATCTAATTATTATAAATACCTGACATCCAGGTCAACCGGATTTTGCCGCGCTCCAACGTGGTGTATTACCTGTACCAGTACTCCGTGCCTGAGGACATGTATCAGGAACACATCAATGAGATCAACGCAGACCTTTCGGCCCCAGACGTCGAGGGCGTCTACGAGACGCAGGTAATGGAGCCGGCAGACGGCTCGGATGACGCCGAATAAAAAGCATCACTTTACCTCGAACTCACTGTAAATGGAGCTGAATATCTGAAGGCTAAGTACCGTTTTAAACCAGGGCCGAAAACTATTCTGAACGTACGCCTAACCATAAGTTTTGACACCCTCGGCGGATCGACGTATCGCCGAGTTCGTCATCGAGTATCCGATCGGCTGATACTCGAGTTGTCTGTTATTTTACTGATTCGTTTCATTTGTCCTTTTTTTTGCACGAGGGACACTTTTTTTTTTTCTTTTTTTTTTTTTTTTTTTTAACACATTAAGGAAATGGGGCGGATTATTCAGGATAAATTCCTATAAAAACCTCGACGCAGTAATTAGTGTGAAATTGTATTATATTTTGGATTTTGGCTGGAAAATTCTGATTTCTGAAGAAATATAATACTTACAGAATTAGGATCAGAATATAGAGAGTTTTATTCCCCCGATATCATCTCATGATGACGTCACCTCGGCGTCCTGCGTAAAATTTACGTTTAATATAACCGTATATTTTGTGGCGTCTCTCGTTAAGTTCGGTATCTTTGGCTCCGTGAGGCGTGAGAAAACGCACCGGATCTTAAAGCGACAGTACGCTTGCGTTACTAAACGTTTATGACGTGACCTCCAAACCCATTAATCACGGGTCGACACGATGAAATTAAACGGTTAACATTTAATGTATTCGAAATAAACGAATCATGATCAAATACAATCTTAATGGAAATTATGACACTTGAATTTATTATTATTTTTTTTTGCTTAAAGTTGCGGTGCACGATGTTTGAAAGCCAATGTTGACATTGGAAATCACCTACACAAACACACCCCTAACCCAAGTGGGTGTCACCTCTGTTTTGATAGCTCCGCCCCACACATACATGCGTAACCCAGGCGACTATTATGGCGGAACCTGCTGGGGCAGCTGGCCGAGGGTAGATTTTTATCAATAAACGGACACAATGAGTAATACTATGGTAATAGAGATGTGTTTTTGTAGTACTGTGTGTTGTACCGTGAAAGGTTTAGCTCCGTTTCACGCGGAAGACGACCCGAGGTGGCGGTAACGGCAGGTATCCACCATGTCAGTTTTTATTCGCTTTTGTCTAATGTCAGACATGCGCACTGAACACTCTCTCCGCCGCATGTTGACAAGACACGCCCCTTTCTGCTCATTGGCTACACGTTTGTTTTCTTAGTCTTGCCCGACTCTGTTTTCTGAAGCGTTTTTCAAACGTCGTGGACCCCACCTTTAACGTGTCTGTGTCTCATTCCTGAAGGTGCCGCTGCTTTTCCGGGCGCTGGTGCAGCTCGGCTGCTTGTGTATGGTCAATAAGCAGGTGGTGAGAGCGCTGGCCGGACGAGAAGCCGACACCTTCGAGCTGGAGCATCTGGATATGAGGTCGCTCGCCCAGTTCAGCTACCTGGAGCCAGGTAACAGTCGGTTACGCAGTCAGAGCCGATACATATTTTTCTCCTGAGTTTCATGCAATAAGATTCCTCACTTTGTGATGATTCGGCTGTGTTTTTGCCGTCGCAGGCAGCGTGAGACACATCTACCTGTATCATCACGGTCAGGGCCACAAGGCTCTGTTTGGCCTCTTTATCCCCTCGCAGCGCAAAGCCAGCGTCTTCGTCCTGGACACGGTGAGAGCTGCGCTGCCTTATATAACAAACTACGTGTATTAGGTCGTATATTCTGACATTCAGCACTTACATACTAGTTGTAGTACAGGAGTATAAATGTCCCGTCTCGTATCCTGATGATCTCCGTGTCGCCTCGCCGCAGGTTCGCAGCAACCAGATGCCAAACCTGAGCACGCTGTACGGAGCCGAGCGCACGGCGCTGTTGGAGAAAACATCCGAGGAGCTGCTGCCTCCCGAGAAGCACCAGTTTGAAGTGCGTGCTGAGAACGACGTGAAGGCGATTTACCGCGCAGTGCAGCGCGTTCTGCACAGCTATAAGGTACACGCCCACCATGACAGCTCGACCCCGATTGGTCCGTCGCGTTCTGTTGTGACTCTTATTACCTGTCAGTTAATGTTTTATTTTTTTTAAATATATATCGTATGTGCGAATGAATAAACGTAAACCGTGTGTGTGTGTGTGTGTGTGTGTGTGTGTGTGTGTGTGTGTGTGTGTGTGTAGGAGGAGCGTCGTGGTCCCACTCTCATTGCCGTGCAGTCTAACTGGGAGCTCCGGCGTCTGGCGGCAGGATTGACCGTGCTGGAGGAGTTCCCTGTGGTTCCCGTGCACGTGACGGACGACATCAGCTACAACGTGCTGGACTGGCAGCGACACGGCGCACGCCGCATGATCAAACACTACTTAAACCTGGACAGCTGTCTTTCACAGGCTTTCGACATGGCCAGGTATGGCACACGCCGCCGAGGGACCCGAGTACCAGTCACCGTGGCAACATTTTGACACTATTGACTCATAGCAGACGCTTGTTATTGCCTTGTTTAGTTGATTTAATTATTTAATTAGTTTTGTTGTCTAACACTCACTTGAACGCACCACACAGGTATTACCACTTGCCCGTTGGGAACCTGCCCGAGGACATCTCTATATTCGGCTCGGACCTCTTTCTGGCACGTCACCTGCGGAAGCACAACCACCTGCTGTGGCTGTCACCCACAGCGAGACCCGACCTCGGGGGCAAGGAGGCCGACGACAGCCGGCTGGTGATGGAGAGCGACGAGCGAGGCTCGGTGGAGATCAACTCTCCGGGCTGCTTCTCCACAGGTACTCGGAGGACGAGCGAATGAAAGGAAATCTCCGAAAGAAAACGCATTCGGTGTCGCTGACGATGGCTTCTTTTATTTAGTGTGTGTGGAGTTGGATCTTCAGAGCTTAGCGGTGAACACCATTCTCCAGTCGCAGCACGTGAACGACATGGAGGGCGGAGCCAGCATGGGCGTGAGTTTCGATGTCATTCAGCACGCATCGCTGGAGGACATGATGTCAGGAAACCAGGGGGTGACCGCTGTGGCTAGTTATGATGAGACTGCGCTCTGCTCCAACACATTCAGGTGTGTGTGGTGTTTGTGTCGCGTGTGTGGTGTTTGTGTCGCGTGTGTGGTGTTTGTGTCGCGTGTGTGGTGTTTGTGTCGCGCGTGTGTGTTTGTGTCGCGCGTGTGTGTTTGTGTCGCGCGTGTCTGTTTGTGTCACGTGTGTGTGTGTGTGTGTGTTTGCTCCGCGTGTGTGTGTTTGTGTCGCGTGTGTGTGTTTGTGTCGCGTGTGTGTGTTTGTGTCGCGTGTGTGTGTTTGTGTCGCGTGTGTGTGTTTGTGTCGCGTGTTTGTGTCACGTGTGTGTGTGTGTGTGTTTTTGTCACGCGTGTGTGTTTTTGTCGCGTGTGTGTGTTTGTCGCGTGTGTGTTTGTGTCGTGTGTGTGAGTGTGTTTGTGTCGTGTGTGTGAGTGTGTTTGTGTCGTGTGTGTGAGTGTGTTTGTGTCGTGTGTGTGTGTGTGTGTTTGTGTCACGTGTGTGTGTGTGTTTGTACCGCGTGTGTGTTTTTGTCGCGTGTGTGTGTTTTTGTCGCGTGTATGTGTTTGTGTCCATTGTGTGTGTGTTTGTTTGTGTTCGTTGTGTGTTTGTGTTCGTTGTGTGTTTGTGTCCGTTGTGTGTTTGTGTTCGTTGTGTGTTTGTGTCCGTTGTGTGTTTGTGTCCGTTGTGTGTTTGTGTCCGTTGTGTGTATTTGTGTCCGTTGTGTGTTTGTGTTCGTTGTGTGTTTGTGTCCGTTGTGTGTTTGTGTCCGTTGTGTGTATTTGTGTCTGTTGTGTGTGTGTGTGTGTGTGTGTGTGTGTCCTGTACACCAGTAACACAATTAATAAACCAAAAGGTAAAGTGCAACCATTTGTTCGTGTGTGTGTGTGTGTGTGTGTGTGTGTGTGTGTGTGTGTGTGTGTGTGTGTGTGTAGGATCCTGAAGAGTATGGTGGTTGGCTGGGTTCGGGAGATCACACAGTACCATAACGTGTATGCAGATAATCAGGTGATGCACTTCTACCGCTGGCTGCGTTCCCCCAACTCTCTGCTGTACGACCCGGCGCTGCACCGCACGCTGCTCAACATGATGAAGAAGATCTTCCTCCAGTGAGTGACGTCACACACACAGGACGTCTGTTTACTGAACACAGGACACGACTGATGATGTCACTTCTCCTGAAATTTCTCTCCATGTTTAGTCGAGTTAGAGAATCAAATCAGAATGATTCCTCAGCCTGTGAATGATTGATTCTTTTGTCCTCTCTCTCTCTCTCTCTCTCTCTCTCTCTCTCTCATTCACACACACACACGTATACAGGCTGGTTGCCGAGTTTAAGCGGCTCGGTTCCTCTGTGGTCTATGGAAACTTTAACCGCATCATCCTCAGTACCAAAAAGCGGCGCATTGACGACGCCATCGCTTACGTGGAGTACATCACCAACAGGTCAGATCTGCTTCTCTCCATACATAACTCCTGTTACAGAGTCGAGTCCTTCTTTATTTATTGGCACCCTTCACGATAACGGGCCAATCCGACCACACCATTAAAAAAAAAAAAAAAAAAGGGAAGCACTTTTCATAACTG
>NC_062526.1:4382187-4399687 GCF_022655615.1 Tachysurus fulvidraco
CAGAATCGCGTCTCTGCATTTAACCCTGTGCTCTAACGACAAGCACTTAAGCTACTCACGTTACTTCCTGTTTTAAGTTTTGTAGTGGGGTAAGAAGGGTTGTTGTTGTGGTCAGTGGATGAATCGGAGCACCTTATAGATATCTAGATCAAATATGACTCCATGAGGAGCTCAACCCCACTTAACACCTTTGGGATGAACTGGAACTGATCCCCAGACCTCCTCGGTGTCTGGTCTCACTAATGCCCTTGTAGTAGAATGAACATAAATCCCACAATTAACTCCGACATCTAGTAGAAAGACTTCACAGAAAATTGCAGCACATTTATAAGATGAAAAATTCACTCACACACTCTGGACAATTTTCCAGAGATGCCAATCAACCTACCATGCATGTCTTTGGACCGGGGGAGGAAACCGGAGTACCCGGAGGAAACCCCCGAGGCACGGGGAGAACATGCAAACTCCACACACACAAGGCGGGAAGGAGGTGGGAATCGAACCCCCAACCCTGGAGGTGTGAGGCGAACGTGCTAACCACTGAGCCACCGTGCCCCCAAATCTAAATGATCTGTGAGAAAAATTAAAGGTGTTTGGGGGTGAAGATGGTGTATGGAACTGCGACGTGAGCGACAACGACCAATGTCAAAGTTGAGAAAGGTTTAAACTTCTAAAATAAAGGAGTGACATACGGCTAAGTACGGTGACCCATACTTAGAATTTGTTCTCTGCGTTTAACCCATCCAAAGTGCACACACTCAAGGTTCGGTGCCTTTCTCAAGGGCACCTCAGTCGTGGCCGGCCCGGGACTTGAACCCACAACCTTAGGGTTACGAGTCAGACTCACCCAGATAAACATGTAAACGGTGTCTACTATTTTGCAATCCCAAAGGCACGAAAACTAACCTGCCGTTACGAGTCCCACCTCCAATCAATCCCTTAATCAGACCTGAATGTTGACGTCATCGGTACAAACCGATCCTTCGTCCCGCCCGGTTCAGTTTCCTGTTTCGAACATTGGAGGACAGTAAGAGTAAATGGTAGAAACCAAACCTCTTAGGCACAATCCTGTAGAAAAGCTCTCCGTCTCGATGTGGGATCCGATTTCTCTCGGCTGCCCGGTCTGCTGCAGAGGTGTGGTTTTAAGCCAGTCTCTTCTGAGGTCGATCCATAAACCTCAAAAGTGTGAGCTCGGGGAAAATCGATCCGCTTCTATTAATCACACTTTGGCATCTGTCGGGTGGATGTAGCAGCGCTTCGCCTCGATGTCATTACGAGAGCTCATCTCACAGGAAGAGCTATCGTTATCAGATTAAGAGGAAGAGAGACAGAGAGAGAGAGAAAGAGAGACCAGCAGGAACATTTCAACCTCTGCTTTTCCTTCTTGGTCAATGTCGTCACTTTTTCTCCCATTTTTTTAGATTCAAATGTGACTGACAAACCACCGGAGCGCTTGTAAAGAAGAATCATGAAACATTTGTGCTAAATATCACTGAACTTTATAGGAGGTTTATTGGTCTTCCCCAATTTATGTCGATTTGACTTTTATTTACAATATATACGTCTAAGGTTCTACATCGGATTATGTACGTCAGATTACCATGAGGGCTGATGAGTCGTCTACATAACAGCCAGATTATTAGTCGGTATTTTAATTCAGATTAGATCATATGTAGATTTTGAATGCTGTAGGTCAAAGCAGAAGTCCATTTGCGAATCCTTTATGTCCTTTATGTAAAAAAAAAAAAATCTGATCGGTCATCTGGGCATAGCAGGCTGATGGGGGCGGAGTCTCACAATGGCACCCCATCTGAGAGGTCAGAGTGGGTGGAGCCGTAACTGGTGAGAGTGAGCTCCGTGACGACTGGTGGGTTGGGGTTCTTCGTAACCTGTTTTTTTATTAAAGATTAAAAACACAATAATTAATGATATCATCCTATACACAAAAGACTGAGATTAGATTAGATTAGATTAGATTCAACTTTATTGTCGTTACACATGCACGAGTACAAGGCAAACGAAATGCGGATGTCAACGTGCTTCAGGGTCTGAGGTTTTAACTTACGTCGTCAAACTTCTTTCCACTGTAGACCTCGTTCTTATCGATAAACGTCAACATGATCCAATCGCAGATGATGGAGCACTAAGAGAGAAAAGAAATAGGAAGGGTGGAGAGATGAACGATCAGTTCTCGCCATAAAAGCGTGTATAGGAGTTTTTAATCCTTTTAGCATCATCAAAGTAGATACTTACTATTCCCACTGAGGTCATGGCTGTGACCGCATTGATGATGGTCGGGATGAGGCTAAATTTTCCTGCCTGAAAAAGAATAAAGCATTTTTCAAGTGTAACTAATGGATGCGGTGCAATCTTGGAGCCCTATTTATAACTCTTATCTTATTATCCTAAAACATTTTATAGGAAAACGATCAATGACAAGATTTCGTTTCGTGGACTGATATGAAATGTATTTATTGTTATCATACTGACAGTGCTACTGTAAGAAAATTAAACGATGAGGGCGAAGATCGCAAGGAAGGAGTAGTTTATTCCAGCGTTGCAGCGTCAAAATACGTCATGTACTTCGGGTTCATCTGAGTCAAGAAGAACACAGGACAATTTCTGCTCAAACATTTGGCCATATGTCTTTATATCACCACATTGTATGTTTTATCCCATTACTGTTACATTTGTGCTGGCACGGTGGCTTAGTGGTTAGCACGTTTGTCTCACACCTCTAGGGTTGGGGGTTCGATTCCCACCTCCGCCTCGTGTGTGTGGAGTTTGCATGTTCCCCCCGTGCCTCGGGGGTTTCCTCCGGGTACTCCGGTTTCCTTCCCTGGTCCAAAGACATGCATGGTAGGTTGATTGGCATCTCTGGGAAATTGTCCATAGTGTGTGAGTGAATGAGAGTGTGTGTGTGTGCCCTGTGATAGGTTGGCACTCCATCCAGGGTGTATCCTGCCTTGATGCCCGTTGATGCCTCACGGCTCCCCGTGACCCGAGGTAGTTCGGATAAGCGGTAGAAGATTGTGGAATGTTCATAGGTCTGCATGTTCCTGTGATTTATTTATTTATTTATTTTATTTGTTCCCTCACCAGCTAGTTTTTTAATAAGATCTGGTATTGCTACGTTCGTTACGTGCGCTCACAGCGTCAAATGCATGGTAGGTTGATTGGCATCTCACGGCGACATGACAAATTTGAGAGAAGTTTCACTTTATGCATGAAGGGCAGCGACTTCTGATGGGAATGAAAAGGGTAGAGTAAATCAGGAAATCTGATTTGTAATGAAAAGTGACATACTAGCTGCGTAGCTGCGCCACCCACTGCTCCGTGTGATTGCTATGGCAACCAGAAGTAGGAACTAGCAAATGTAGCATTACAGCTTTATCTCTGTTCCATAGCACTGACACTGGAGACTCCTTCCACTAAATTGCTGTTACTATGGAAACAGACAATCGTATATACGATCACGTCGATATCCTTCGGTAATAAAAAGCAGGCATTTGTACAATCACGTCAATGTAATCATGTAATAACTATAAATACCTTCTGACCAATTAGATTTGAGAATTCAGCAGCGCTGTGATATATTATAATTATCATATAGGACAAAAAAATATTTTAATAAATCAGCCAAATAATATAGCAGAGAAAAAAAATTAAATCTTGATTTAAATTTTTCATTTATTATTATTATTATTATTATTATTATTATTATTATTATTATTATTATTAATAATAATAAAAACAACAATAGCAATTATTATTATTATTATTATTATTATTATTATTATTATTATTATTATTATAGCAACAACCAGTTCACAGTCACAGTGTATAATGCAGTCCATCAGGTAAAGAGCTTTCAGTAATCTCATCTTACATGGCCGTGTACGATGACATCCAAACGAATCCCGAACGCTTTTATAAGTGATCTGTACTCCACTCCGTTCTTGTAGTAGTACTTGGCAAACCTGGGGGGAAAAAACTATATACTAAATATTTAGAGGAAATTCCTGAATAATGAACAAAATGTATCTAAGCCGTTTATATACATGTTTACATCTGCTTTCATATCCACTGTGAAAACTACAGTATATAGCGGTGGAGTTTGCTGCTGTTTTGTTGTGTCTATGTTCAGTATTGAATGTCTTTGGCATGTCTCACTCCACAGTGGTGTTTAATGTGAAGCTCATATACAGTACAGAACAAAAGTTTGGACACACCTTCCAAAAGTTTGGACACACCACCTTTTCAACAGGACAATGACCCCAAACACACCTCCAGGCTGTGTAAGGGCTATTTGACCATGAAGGAGAGTGATGGGGTGCTGCACCAGATGACCTGGCCTCCACAGTCACCGGACCTGAACCCGATCGAGATGGTTTGGGGTGAGCAGGACCACAGAGTGAAGGCAAAAGGGCCAACAAGTGCTAAGCATCTCTGGGAACTCCTTCAAGACTGTTAGAAGACCATTTCAGGTGACGACCTCTTGAAGCTCATCAAGAGAATGCCAAGAGTGTGCAAAGCAGTAATCAAAGCAAAAGGTGGCTACTTTAGAAGAACCTAGAATATGACATATTTTCAGTTGTTTCACACTTTTTTGTTATGTACGTATATAATTCCACACGTGTTAATTCATAGTTTTGATGCCTTCAGTGTGAATCTACAATTTTCATAGTCATGAAAATAAAGAAAACTCTGAATGAGAAGGTGTGTGTCCAAACTTTTGGTCTGTACTGTATATATATTGTCTTTCATAAATATTTTTGTTTTTCCCTAGAATACTAGACTAATTTTCTTCAACACAGATGTTTGTATCTTCAAAGTAAACTGTGATATCAAACCCATTTCTGCTCTCTGAGATGCCCAAAGTATTTGTTAATAAGAATCTAAAATTTGAAGGGGTTTAAACTTCAACCACTAAAATTCAGTGTAAGTTTATCAACAGAGGGAAAAGTCCTGACTTATTTTACATCAGATTCAGAAAGAAAATAATTCATTAGTTTATACTGATTAAAAATAAGTTTGATTCCACCGGCAGAATGAAATCAAGTCTACTGGTAAAAAAGGGTTTAACGTCTGGTTTAAAAACAAAAACAAATAGATGGATGATTCCTGGTGTATCTTGTTTTTAAACAGAATTTTCCAACTTCCCATATAACTGCAATTGTACAAAATCTAAAGATGACATCAGATCAGAGAGCCGCTGTTCTGATACAGATCCAAGTAACCGCCCTTATGCGAGGAAGCTCGTTGTTTCACAGCACTTGAAATACTGACAGAATTTATACATAAATATATTTATTATAAAATTAGATGATGTCACTGAAATTTTGTCCACGGTTAATGTTTCCGTTATATATATCTGTACTATACTGGTAAACATTTTAATACACTAAAAAAATTTTTTTAAAAACTGGGTCTGGGTCGGTCGCATGGACCACCTGGGTCTGGGTCGGTCGCAAGGACCACCTGGGTCTGGGTCGGTCTCATGGACCACCTGGGTCTGGGTCGGTCTCATGGACCACCTGGGTCTGGGTCGGTCTCATGGACCAACTGGGTCTGGGTCAGTTGCATGGGCCACCAGGATCTGGGTCGGTCACATGGACCACCAGGATCTGGGTCGGTCACATGGACCACCGGGATCTGGGTCGGTCGCATGGACCACCTGGGTCTGGGTCGGTCGCATGGACCACCTGGGTCTAGGTCGGTCGCATGGACCACCTGGGTCTGGGTCAGTCACATGGATCGTCTGGGTCAGTCGCATGGACCAGCTGGGTCTGGGTCAGTCGCATGGAACACCGGGGTCTGGGTCAATCGCATGGACCACCTTGGTCTGGGTCGGTCGCATGGACCACATGGGTCTGGGTCGGTCGCATGGACCACCTGGGTCTGGGTCCTTCACATGGATCGTCTGGGTCAGTCGCATGGACCAGCTGGGTCTGGGTCAGTCGCATGGAACACCGGGGTCTGGGTCAGTCGCATGGACCGCCAGGGAACATACAAATAGACAAGCAGTATGAATGATATATTTCCAGAATAGTTAGAGGCTGATTGAGGAGAGTCGTGCTGTACCTGTAGTGGTAACCCGAGCTGGTCAGGGTTTTCCTAAGGTCTAACCTCCGGAACGAGTAAGTAGGAACGCATTCCGAAGGATCGACATCAAAGTCGCAGTTCCAGTTAATAAAAGCTCCGATCACTCCGCCCTGAAGAAGAGGAAAATTACTTCAGTAATAATGACACACTGAGTTTCCCAAAGCCATTTTGCAGGAATTGTTTTAATTCATGTATAAATAAATGTTTAGATTCAGGTTGTGTCACACCACCTGGTCATTGATTATTTTCCTATAACTGCATACCCCCAAGCTCATGAATAAACTGCAGTAGGTTGTACAGTGGTTAGTGTTGGACTACCAACTGGGAGGTTGTGAGTCCAAACCCCGGTTCGTTATCTGCTTCCGCTGGGCCCCTGAGCAAGGCCCTTAATCCTCAGTTGCTAAGTTATAATATGTAAATTGGATAAGGATGTCTGCCAGATTTTTTAAATCTAATGGTATATTTATTCCAGTTATCATCTTAAGTTACTGAATGGTGAAGAAACGTATTTAGTTTTGTTTACCAACATGGTCAAAGGTCAGGTTTGAGCCTTAAAAGATAAACACAAGAAAAGATTAAAGAAGTCTCTATATACAGTACAGACCAAAAGTTTGGACACACCTTCCAAAAGTTTGGACACACCACCTTTTCAACAGGACAATGACCCCAAACACACCTCCAGGCTGTGTAAGGGCTATTTGACCATGAAGGAGAGTGATGGGGTGCTGCACCAGATGACCTGGCCTCCACAGTCACCGGACCTGAACCCTGATCGAGATGGTTTGGGGTGAGCTGGACCTCAGAGTGAAGGCAAAAGGGCCAACAAGTGCTAAGCATCTCTGGGAACTCCTTCAAGACTGTTAGAAGACCATTTCAGGTGACGACCTCTTGAAGCTCATCAAGAGAATGCCAAGAGTGTGCAAAGCAGTAATCAGAGCAAAAGGTGGCTACTTTAGAAGAACCTAGAATATGACATATTTTCAGTTGTTTCACACTTTTTGTTATGTACGTATATAATTCCACACGTGTTAATTCATAGTTTTGATGCCTTCAGTGTGAATCTACAATTTTCATAGTCATGAAAATAAAGAAAACTCTTTGGATGAGAAGGGGTGTCCAAACTTTTGGTCTGTACTGTAAATGAATCCTGAAGTCTGTTGTTTGGTACCTTTAATGTTGATTATTTTCCTATAACCGCACACCCCGTTTGTTCCGGTTATCACTTAAGCTCCGGTAGCTGTAACCAGTCGACGTGTGTGAAGTAAAGACGTTTATTAAATTGTACGAATCGCAGGTTTGTTTTCTTTTCTCCCCGAATTTCCCCTTAGTTAAGCTCTTGAATTTATTTACAAAAAGTGGACATTTTATCCATAGCTTCTGATCTAATAAGTGCTGACTCACAGTTTTGCAGAGTTCGCTGAATTTCTCTCGAGCCTGATGGGCGATGTATCCGAGTCTGAACACGGGGCAGTAGGGGTTGGTCTCGGGGTGGTAATGACACCGCAGGAGCTTCTTCGGCTTCCTTGGTTTGATGTTCACCCTTCAGCGATGGAGAAAATTGAGTTTTTTTTGCCATTGAATGTTTTTTAATGCAGGCTGTTGCGTGTGTTTACAATTCGGAGGTGGTTCTATGGAAACCGGTGCCTTTGTAATGCTTGGACTCCTTCTGGCTTCCTCTGAAAAAGGTTACTATGATAAAACTATTTTCTTTTTCCCCACAAACTACACAACACAAGTATGTTATACGAACGTTAAATAATATTATATATTTAATATTATATATTATAATAATATATTTAAATAAATCTAAATGTTGTCTTCAGGACAAAAACCTCCTCGTCGATACACAGATGTCAGATTGTATCCGACCGTAGAAAGGACATTATTCATAATAACACTGTGGTGTTTATAACAGGTTATAATCACACCCTCCTGTGTCACTTAAATGAGGATGAGGTTCACTTTTGAGTCTGGTTCCTCTCAAGGTTTCTTCCTCTTCCATCTAAAGGAGTTTTTCCTCACCACAGACACCTCAGGCTCCCTCATTAGGGATAAATACAAACACATTTAAATATAAATCTAATATTAATCTTTCTACTATATTTCTTATGATCTTTAAAGCTGCTTTGAGACGATGCCCAAATCGTTACACGAATAAATCTGTACATTTATATCTGTTTATTTATCTATTCACGCTTACTTCTGTATTATCTGTTTACATGGTGTGTGTGTGTTTGTGTGTGTGTGTGTGTGCGTGTGTGTGACATAGAGAGAGAGATTGTGCACACACATATCCCTTCACTTGTATGTGGAAGAGGGTTGAGTGTTCATTTGGTTTTTTTTTCTCCAGAGTGTGTTTTATTTCTACTCTGTGATGTAACTGTGTGAAAAGATGTGATTGGTTGTTTTCACGTATCATGGAACTATCACTTTTTTTTCTAACCAGCCTTCATATCCGTCAGGTTGGTGGTTGATCCGAGAGCTGGCTGACGGCTGGGAATCATCCAACTTGACTGGAATTCAGGAGACTCACCTGAGCACTTTGAACTTCGGGAAGTGGATGGAGTTCCTTATGAAGACGGTGAAGTTGATGGCTTCTTCCAGCGGTGGCTCTCTGTGGAAACAAAACGAAAACAAATCGCAGACTTATTCTTTTTTGTTGTTGTTGTTGTTGTTTTTATCCGTTTGTTTTGAACTATAGAACACAGCATACAAAATCGCACTCACATCTCCGCTGCGACTTCCTCGATCGGACACCAGCTCTTGATCTCGCAGGTTTTAAAGGTGTAATTATAGTAAGGCACACAGTGGCCTGTTCTCTGACCTGTAATGAAAGGCGAGGGTTAATGAAACCTTATTACCTTAGAGGGTAATAAGGGAGTTCCTCAGAGGTTCTTTAGATAGCTGAAGGTTAACTGAAGCTGAAGTTGGTTTGATTATTTTCTGGATTATTCCCTGATGTTGAATGAATTGCTACAGTTTATTTATCTATCTATCTATCTATCTATCTATCTATCTATCTATCTATCTATCTATCTATCTATCTATCTATCTATCTATCTATCTATCTATCTATCTATCTATCTATCTACTTACCTACCTACCTACCTACCTACCTACCTACCTACCTACCTATCTATCTATCTATCTATCTATCTATCTATCTATCTATCTATCTATCTATCTATCTATCTATCTATCTATCTATCTATCTATCTATCTAGAGTAGCAGAGACCCTGGAGTTTATCCCAGGTGAGGCAGGTTGCACACATACACACACACATTTGTGGACAGTTTAGAGATGCCAATCAACCACCAGTGCATGTCTTTGGACAGAGAGAGGAAACTGAAGAACCCGGAGGAAATCCCAAAGCAGGGAAAACATACAAACAGATGGCAGAGTCAGGAGTCAAACCTCTGACCACAGAGCTGTGATACAAAAAAGCTCATTATTCAGTCCTTGTTCAGTCCTGGAATCCTCACCATGACTGTCGAAGTCCAGCTCGCCCGGGACGCAGTCTGCATCCGATGTGCAGTTTGCATTCGGGATGTTGAAATGCTTAGTAAACACACACACACACATGCACAAAGCAGCAAGTAGCATCAGAACACGACTGATGTGTGTTCAGTTGTTAAAATTACACAAAGTCATTCATTAATTAAGGTCTTGGGTTTATATCTGTCCTGAAATATACATGACCTGGATACTAGTGTGATTTGAGAAATAAGATTAAAATGTTGTGTGTGTGTGTGTGTGTGTGTGTGTGTGTGTGTGTGTGTGTGTGTGTGTGTGTGTGTGTGTGTGTGTGTGTGTGTGTGTGTGTACGTATATGTGTGTGTGGGTTTACCTCAGCACACGTGCTCTGTCTTTGGTTGTGTGTCACCTCCCTTCTCAGTATAGTACTGATGACATCACCACCCTGGGAAATAAATACAAAGAAGTCTGAGAGGAGAACAAGAACCAGTTTTTCCACACGTGTGTGTGTGTGTGTGTGCGTGTGTGTGTGTGTGTGTGTGTGTGTGTGTGTGTGAGTGTGTGTTTGTTCATTTCACATTATCTCACAGCATTTTTACAGAAGTATAGAAACTATAAATAAAAAAAATAATAATAAAATGTATAAAGTTAACATTAAGTTACTATTAACATTAAGCTACTTTAAGTTTATGGTGTTGAGGAAAAACCCTCTGAGAAGATATGAGGAAGAAACCTTGAGAGGAACCCGACTCAGAAGGGAACCTCATCCTCATTTGGGTGACACTGGACAGTAAATAAGGTCAGTTTGTGTGTTGTGTTGTGTTGTGTTGTGTTGTGTTGTGTTGTGTTGTGTTGTGTTGTGTTGTGTCTTGTCTCCTCTCTCACCTCAGAAGGCTTGGCGTACTCGGTCGTGTCCTGTACGCTGTCTCCCAGTATGGCCACTCCTCTCATCTCAGTGTAGACAGAACTCTCTGGACGGTCCTCGGTGTCCTGATACGCCTTCTGACTGATGAACACATACCTGTGGCCAGGAAGCATAGACGATAACTAATGATTTAACACCTGAGGATATTCTTAATAGTAAGATAATGGATGATGTGAAGACGTGAAGACGTGATGAAGCTCACTGAGCTCATGTTGCTCCAGTCACCTCACATTCAACACAACAAACTGTCACATTCATTCTGTTCACACTATTCCAAAGAATGATGTGAAGATTTTATCCAGTTATCTAACAGGGGCCTGGGGATGCTCTGGGCTGGGGCAAATTCAGTGCAGTGTGCAATCACACACACACACACACACACCCTCACACACCCTCACACACTCTCATGCACATACACACACACTCTCATGCACATACACTCTCTCACAAACAAACACACACTCACACACACACACACACACACACACACACACACCCTCATACACTCTCACGCACTCACACATGCACACACATACTCACACACACTCTCACACACACAAACACACACTCACACACCCTCAAACACTCTCACGTACTCACACACACACACACACACACACACACACACACACACACGTTCACACACGTACACCCTCACACACTCTCACTCACTCACTCACTCACACACTCTCACTCACTCACACACACTCAAACAAACACACTCTCACTCACTCACACACACACTCACTCACACACGCACACACCCTCACACACTCTCACTCACTCACACTCTCACACACACAAACACACACTCACACAAACACACTCACACATGCACACACACACACACACACGCACACACCCTTTCACACTGTCACTCACTCACACACACTCTCACACGCACAAACACACACACACACACACACACACACCCTCTCACACACTTTCTTTCTTTCTTTCTTTCTTTCTTTCTTTCTTTCTTTCTTTCTTTCTTTCTTTTTATTAAGTTTATTTTTATGATATTTCCAATAATTTTGTAAAATCAGTAAAATACTGTAAATCAGCTTCGTATTTATTCGTTCAGCAGTTTAACTTAAAGATCTTTCTGAGTTAAAAAAAAAAACAGAACATTTTTTAAAACTACACTTAAAAATCTATGTCTTTGATTCAATTAATTCATTCATTCATTATTGTGTGGAAATTGTTTCCATGCTTTTCTGGATTCGGCCTCACTCCAGTATTAATAAATGGAAAGGAAAGAGTTCATAAAAACAGTAGGAAGGTGTTAATATGAACAAATCATCCAGTTCCCTCGGTTCACTTTGTTCAGTAACTGAAAAACAAATGACAGACTGCACCTTTAACCTTCTCAGTCCTGTGTAACACTGTAATACGTGTCTTTATCCCAGTAAACACCGCGTCTGGGTTACAGACATGAACAAAGAGCAGCACTTACTGTGAGTCTAATGGCAGTCAGGAATGAAATTGAATTTTCTTCATTAAATTGCTCTTTCACGACGCCGTTAATTCATTTCTCAGAACACCGACTGAACCTGAGAATAAAGCTCGTGGTCTGTACTATTATTTAAAACATTGCTTGTCTGTTATTCATTAAAGTGCATCTTCCATCTTTCTACAGATGATCAAATCAAATAAAGCTCATAAAGGCTTTATTTAGATTCACAGCATTAAAAGAAAAGAAAAGACATGAAAAAATTATATACAGTATACTACATAAAAAAGATAGAAAAACTAGCCTAGCAAACACTTTACTGTCTTTTAGAGAAAGCAATTAAATGATGGATTTAAACATTATTGCTCTCAATTTATGTGCAAAAATAATAATAATGAAGATAAATTTAAATACATTTTTTTTGACAGACTCCTTGTTATTCAGATGTGAATTCTTATTTATTTATTTATTTATTTATTTTTACATTTGTAAGTATATTTACTTTACTTTCCTTATACTATATAAAATTTTTTTATTACTTTTACTTTTATTATATTTCTACCATATTCTATTACAATATAATGATCTGATTATATATGTATGTTATAATAATAATAATAATAATAATAATAATAATAATAATAATAATAATAATAATAATAATAGACACTGAGGTGGTGGACAGAAATATTTCTACATCTCAGTAGGTTACATGCATATAATTACCAAATGAAATATGTGATGACCAGAAGCTGTACGGATCTGTAAATGACACCCAGTCTCCTGTTCTTCACTATCATAATCTTCGGGGTCTCATAATCCCAGAAATCCAGAAAAAACTCTTTGAAGAACTTGAAAAATCCCATGTTGGGTAAATTGTTGTATCCACCTGAGAAATTACAACAGTGAAAAGAATGAGCCTCTTTCCGAGTCTTTCTCTGTCTGTCTGTCTGTCTGTCTGTCTGTCTGTCTGTATCTCCCCCTCTCCCTCTCTCTCTTTCTCTCTCCCTCTCTTTCTCTCTCTCTCCCTTCCTCTCTCTCTCTTTGCCTTCCTCTCTCCCTTCCTCCCCCCCCCCCCCCCCCCCCCGTTCTCCCAGCAGCTCTTTATCTAATTATGTGGTTTTCAGCACATCAGTGTTGGTTATCAATCTGACACTCAGGAAATAGTTTAGAGAAAATCAACATGGAAAAATAAAAGATCAGTGAACAGTTCAGTGTTCTGCAGCTCTATCATTTAATCATTTATATTTTATTGATTAAAAGAAGAAAAACAAAAACAAACAAAAAATAATAAAATATGCAAAATATGTACTGTAGATTCTCTGTGTAAAGGTTGAATATATCAATTCCTTTATCACAGAGATGGAATAAGAAAGAAAGAAAGAAAGAAAGAAAGAAAGAAAGAAAGAAAGAAAGAAAGAAAGAAAGAAAGAAAGAGCAAGCTAACAAGAAAAAAGAAGGGATAAAAGCTGAGACAATGAGTGCTAAGGATATATAAAATAAATAGGAAATAAATTAATTAAAATAAATAGATAGATAGATAGATAGATAGATAGATAGATAGATAGATAGATAGATAGATAGATAGATAGATAAATAAATAAATAAATAAATAACTAGATGAATGAATGAATGAATGAATGAATGAATGAATGAATGAATGAAAGTAAATAATAATAATAATAACAATAATAATAATAATAATAATAATAATAATAATAATAATAATAATAATAATAATAATAACAATAGTAATAATAATAACAGTAATAATACTAATAATAACAAAAATAAACATAAATAAAGAAACAAAGACAAAAAGTAAAATATAAAGCAAAGGAATAACTTGTATATTAAGATTAAAATGTTTTATTTTAGTCAGGCTCTCCCTCGTGCACCCTGACACATACAGCGGTCCTTCTGTCGCAGTTTATTGACGTCACTCAGAGCACATGTGCACGGAGCCCTGCTGGCTGTGTGTTCTGGTGTTCAGTTGTTTTATTTTATTAATAAATAAATCACCGTGTGTATTGTGTGTGTGTGTGTGTGTGTGTGTGTTAGTGTGTGAGTGTGTGTGTGTGAGTGTGTGCAGTCCAGCAGCCGTGTGTGAGTGTCCACAATGGGAGGTTTACAGAAGAAAAAGGTGAGTAGAGTTTTGTGTAGCTTTGGGCCGATGTTTGTGTTGTTGTTGTTTGTGTTGTTGTTGTTTGTGTTGTCGTTGTTAAATAAGTCGTTATAGAGAAAATAAACACTTTACTGGTGCTGAATATTCTCAGTTTTATCACTTATGTGGTTATAACGTCTGTTTATACTGATGTCAGGAGCTGAAAGGACTCATGAGGAGTTTCTGCTCTACAGCATGTGGTGCTGTGTGAAGAATAACAGCAATAAACTCATGGTGTTCGAGTTAAACCATGAAATCATCACATTAGAGAGAAAACTTACCGTGTTAAGGGTTTATTAAGGGGTATTATTATATAGAACATTATAATAGAAATGTGATTTTATAGATTAAACTTTATTTATTTAATTACCTTTTGAATATGTAATTAATAATTAAAATTTACTTTTATCTAATTTAAGCATCGCAATGTCTTTTGAGTCATTATTATTATTATTATTATTATTATTATTATTATTATTATAACAGATTTTTTCACACCAAAAAATGATACCCTAGCATTTAGTATTTAATTGATTTGGGATTTTTATGTGTGTTGTTATTATTATTATTATTATTATTATTATTATTATTATTATTATTATTATTATAACACACACATAAAAATCCCAAATCAATTAAATACTAAATGCTAGGGTATCATTTTTTGGTGTGAAAAAATCACTGTTATAATAATAATAATTATAATAATAATAATAATAATAATAATAGTTTTATTTTATTTTATAGTGTATGAAAACCATTGCCATAATAATAATTAATAATAATTATTATTATTTGTGTGTGTGTGTGTGTGTGAAAACATCACATTAATAATAATAATAATAATAATAATAATAATAATAATAATACACACATAGATAAAAATCTCAAGTCAATTAAATACTAAATACTTGGGTATCATTTTTAATTTTTTTGTGTGAAAGAAAAACACCATTATTATAATAATAATAATAAACAATAAATATTTTTTTGTGTAAACCATCACCTTAATAATTATTATTATTTTTCTGTGTGAAAACCATCACAATAATTATTATTATTATTAATATTTTAGTCATTTGTTGTTGTGTTTATTTTACCGCATTTGTCCAGACTGCAGGAAAGTGTTTGGTCATTTAGTATATAAACCTTTCTCTATAAAGCAGCATGACATTTTATAACAAATACAGCCTTGTTTATCAAACTGGATATGACAGAATTTATGTCAGGTTCAGCTGTAAGAGTGTTTACACTGGATAAAGAAGTGAAGGAAAGCTTGAGAATGGAAAAAAAATTGAGAAAAAGAAAGGAAACTGAAGAATGAAGAAAAATGACTGCTAGAAATGAAGATAAAGGAAAGACGTCAATATGAACAGATGATAACTGCCAGAAAACAAAAATAGAGAAAGAAAAGGGAAAGATGGAAGGAATGAAAGGGAGAAAGCTCTAGAATGAATAAAGAGAAAGTGTGTGGGGTTTTTATGCTATGAAAGTGGACATTTCAATGAATAACGAGCATTCGTCTCAGAGATGTCCTTCTATTCTCTTTCTTGAATGCTGCTTTTTTATGCACTTCTTTAGAATACATTGATATTAGGTTTATGAGCTTGTGACACGTATATGGTGTGTGTGTGTGTGTGTGTGTGTGTGTGTGTGTGACGTATCTTCTTTCTCCACAGTATGAGAGCGGATCAGCGACCAACTACATCAGCAGGAACAAAGCACGCAAGAAGCTGAGCCTGAGTTTGGCTGATTTCAGGTAAATATCATGATATGGAAACATTTGTATTATTTTTATTTACTTATTTATTATTATAATTTTTTTTATGAGAATGGTGATGGGGATGATTAAAGGGATGATTGGGATGAGGATGGTGGTGTTGGTGGTAATAGGGAGGATGAGGATGGTGTTGATGTAATGGTGATGAAGATGGTGATAATGTAATGATGATGATGGTAATGTGATAATGGTAATGGAGATAATGGTTTTAAGGATGGTGATGATGATGTAGTAATGGTGATAAAGATGATGATGAGGATGGTGGTGATATGATGGCGATGGTTGGTGGTGATGGTGTTGAGGAGGAGGATGATTTTGATCTCCTTTGTGTGCAGACGTTTGTGCATCTTGAAAGGAATTTACCCGCATGAACCCAAACACAAGAAGAAGGTCAACAAGGGCTCCACGGCTCAGAGGACTTTCTACCTGCTGAAAGACATTCGCTTCCTCTTACACGAGCCCGTCGTCAGGAAGTTCAGAGAGTACAAGGTGAGAGAGCACTGAGAACGGAAGAGAGAAGGAAAAAAAACGACTGACAAAAATACATTTGTTTAAATGAATTTGTGGTGTAAGAGGAATAAAACACTTAGAGACTATTTGTACTAATCATTTCTCATCATGTTCATCCGATGGTATATTTCACATGTAAATCTTCTCTTGCTGTTGTTCCCTCTGTCAGATATTTGTGCGTAAACTGCGGAAAGCGTACGGAAAGGCAGAATGGGGCTCGGTCGAGAGGCTGAAAGAAAACAAACCCTCGTACAAACTGGACCACATCGTGAAGGAGAGGTGAGTGGGACGCACTACCATTTCTCACCACCAGAGGGAGCAGTTTACACGTTACATCACTGCACCGTTTCCTTTCATGTCTTTCTGTCAGGTATCCGACCTTCATCGACGCTCTGCGGGACTTGGACGATGCTCTGTCCATGGCCTTCCTCTTCTCTACGTTCGCTCGCACCGGGAAGTGTCACGTGCAAACCATCCAGCTGTGCCGCAGACTCAGCGTGGAGTGGATGAACTACATCATCGCATCACGCTCGCTCAGAAAGGTACGATGTTTTATGTTAGATGGCTAAAGGCAGATCTTCGTTACTGCTGTTTTATAACCTGCAGCAGTGATCGGACCACATAAATAAAAACGTCTAATAAATGTGTCCTAATTATTTGCTGTCCTCTTTGCCCTGAATATTTGAAGCTGAAATGATGGTCTGCTAATCTGCTAATCGTTCACTAGTATCGTTTTTTTTTTTGTTGACAGGTTTTTCTATCCATTAAAGGCATCTATTACCAGGCAGACGTGCTGGGACAGACCATCACCTGGCTTGCACCATATCAGTTTTCTCATGATGTGAGTCGAGCAGAGAATTTAGGTGTCGCTTGCTTGTGAAAATGGTCTGTACTGGTCAGCTTGGCCATTTAAACTCTCACACCAGCACAAAGAAAACAGTGCATCTTTATCAGATGTGGTCACCTGTCCTCAGTCCTAGCTTTAAAATCTAATCGATAGTCCAACTCCGTTAAGTGAACACGAGGCAGCGCCTGAAAGTGACCGAATACACAATGAGAGCGATAGATAAGTGGTGGAGAGAGAGAC
>NC_062526.1:4404687-4412187 GCF_022655615.1 Tachysurus fulvidraco
AAGGAGAAACATGAAGTTTTTACTCGTCCTGCTTGTTAGTGTGTAAGGACGCTGGAGACAGTATCGCAGACACAAGGCACGTAGATGTATTAAACCCCAAACGGTCAGGATTCATCAATGATCCTGTAGGGCCTTTTTACACCCGGTCACTTCATGTGTTGTCTCTGATCCGATAGCTATCTGATTAGTTAAAACTGTACCATTTACATCAGGCCACATAAATGCGTCTCGGCGAATCGGATATCGATCCGATCTTTCTACTCCCGCCCAAAATGCAAATATATTTTACCTCATTCCCGGGGTAATTGAAATGGAACACACTTTGGTGTATGCGGTTGCTACAAAAAACAGCATTTACTGTTTGCCGCATTTTCGCTGGCGGCAGCAGTGCATTTTAAGACCCAACGAGACACCTGGGTGAAAGATCGGAGCCAGCGCTGGTGGGAAAACATGTTTGTTTCTGGCGCGATGAACGACTCGTGAGTCACCTGCGAGTGACGTACTTCCGTTTGGGAGGAGTATAGAGCTGAGGTATGTGGCTTGAACAACCACATGCATTTACACCTGTCCAGTTTCGTCTGAAATGCGTCCCAGACCATCTCCTGAAGGGGTTTGAACGATCGGATTTATATCCGTCTCAAAAACGTTTCGGAGGGCATTTAGACCTGGTCTTTTTACCATCGGATAGCTATCTGATCACAGGAAACGCATGAAGTGACCAGGTGTAAAAAGCCCCTTACATGATGAGCCAAATAGATACAAAAGGACTGATCTGAGAAAAGTCGTCACCGTTGTCCTAAAACTTTTAAATCACTCGGGCAATGAGGACACATCACACTGATAAAGCTTGTACTGATGGACTGGGATGATAAACCTACCGCGGAATCCATCACTCGGCTCCATCCGTGTACAAGCAATTAAATAGTACAAATAGTTGCTGTAATCATGTGATTTGCCTCCAGCACAAAGTTCACAGGCTTTTACAGTTTGTTTGTAACCCATGTGACCGGTGTAGAGAGGCAGCGTTGTTTGTTTGTTTGTTTAAAAAAATAAACAAATAAACTAAAATTCCACACCGCGTATGAATCTGTCCTGTTTAATATTATTTTATTTAATTATTTAAAAACAAGGTGTGTGTATATATATTTTATTTTTTGTTTGTCTGTCGGCAGAAGTTCCGGAATAAGGTTTTTTTTTGTTTGTTTTTTGTTTTCTTTCCCCTTTTTCTTTCTTTCTTTCTTTCTTTCTTTTTGTTTTTGGTATTTATTTATTTATTTGAAAATTCCAGAATGAGCATGAATTTTCCTTTTCTATTTTCTTTTCCTTTTTTTAATATATATATAATTTATATAAATGTTTGTTTTGTTTTTACAGCAAAAGTTCCAGAATAATCCTTTTTTTTTTTTTGCGCCTTTATGACAAAGCGAAGCTTTGAGACCGATATGAAGCTTGTTGCTTTTCGTCTTGCTTTATAAACCTGCTCGCTGGGTGACTCGTTAATTCGTCACAGGAGAACCGATTGTTGCACCCATGGCTCAGTGAAGGCATACATGATCCGTGCGCACATTAGAGCGTTTAGGTTAAGCATTAGCCCTTTTGGTGAGCGTTGGGTGTAAAAGGGAATTAATTTTCACAGGTTACAACGTTATACAGCAACAGAGACGGTGTGACGCTTAAAATGCTTAAAAAAATGGTTTATTTATCCCTAACAATCTGAGCTGAATTTATTTGTTTGTGTGTAAACACGGACACGAAGCTGCTTTACTGATAACCAGGTGTAGACTTATATTTAGATCTCTAATGGAAAACCAAGACGTGTCGTCGGCATGGGGAAAAATAAACCCGACACCTTCTCGGTGATGTCGGAGAGAGAAATTCTACATTGTGATGTATTTTTAAAATCGTATGTGAATCCCAGATCACATGCTTACACACTATACTACAGAATCTTGTAGTATAAACGGAGGAAGCGGGCGGGGCTACCTGGTGCAGATGTTGGATGAGGGGGAAAAAAGATGGGCCCATTCTTAAAAATATTCTTGTTATTATAATTATATACATAATTATTTTTTTGCTTTAAGTCTGAACGACTTGCCGGCTGTAAATTTGCATTAAGACCTTTTTTTTTTTTTTACTCTTCAAATAACTAATACAAAAGCATTAAAATAATATTAAATATATTTTAGTAAGTATTGTAAATATATAAATTGCCTAGGCCTACATACAAACCAAGGCTACGTCCTTTCTTTTAAATAAAAACCCGTGACGTCGTCTATGTATACACTATTGGTTACCGGATGTCACACTATGGCCTGTGCGTTCGCTTCGTCTCATTCTCTCATTCACCGTCAGAGTCGACGGTTCTCGCTCGGTAAAGATGGCTGCGGCTGCAGTAAACAAAATGTTCGCGGTCACCGTTCAAAGTCTTACGGGTTCGGGCGCCATAATACATCTAAAAAAATCATTAAAACAGCTCAACACCGCTTTAACTTGGCACGAAGTTCTGGAAAAACTGTCCAGCATCAAAATAAGGTTTGTAACGATGCCCTCGAAGGCACGGGTTGAAGACCCAGTCAGTGACGTCACGATATGCTGATTTGTTTAAAGTCAAACCTACTGTACGTAATCACCATCCCCTAAATTGTCCTTTTTATTTTTATTATTATTTTTTTTTAAATAATTCGAAACACACTACGGCATCACATTACGTGTGTTTGACGTTCTTTGTCCATTTGAGACGATATTTCCCTTCTAAAATTCTTTCCCTAGACCGGAGAGTATGTAGCGCACAGTGTACGTGTGTAGCGGGTCGTTTGGGACGCAGCGTGCGCGCCGTTCCGTCCACACGGTAGTGAGCGTGTCAAAGTGAACTAATTAAACTTCCACAAACACAGCATTTAGTTTATTGGCTGCTTTTTTTGTTTAACGTCAGATTCAATAAAACACCGAGCACTTTGTTGGTTTAAACAGAGTTAAGGATGACTGAATGAATCCTACAGGCATGAAGAAGAACAACCTTGAGTCACTTTACAGTCTGTAAACCCAAAGCATGTTGTTTATTCAGCCAAAGCTATAGTCTGTTTGAATTTGTTTGAATCTGAGGGTGTGAAGCGTATAATCATATTTACACAGCGTACCGAAAGAGGAAGCTGGCAGACGTGTCGGAGGGCGTGTCGTCTCACCGTGACTTTTTTTTTTGTTTTGTTTTGTTTTATTTCTTACAAGGCCTTATCGGTGAAGGTGACCCCTGGAAAGCTGACTCCAGACAACAAGCAGAGACTGGAGCAAGAAGAGAAGGCTGAGGAGAAGAGGCTCGCCATCATGATGATGAAGAAGAAGGACAAATACCTTTACGATAAGATCATGTTCGGGAAGAAGAGGAAGGTTCGAGAGGTAAGACGTCTGCGGTCATATTTTACTTTTTCACACCAGCTAAATGAAACCGTGAGCTCAGAACTTGTTAACTGTGAGCTAGAGGTGACACAAATGGTTAGACAATTTATCTGTCTGTTAAACATTCAACGCTTTTAAGTTAATGGGATGGAGAATTCATGCGTGACACAAATGCAGTAGTCTGCACTTAGCTCATGATTGTGGCTCCATGATGCACTGCTATTCATTAACCTGACTCTTTCTCTCTCTCTCTCTCTCTCTCTCTCTACCTCTCTCTCTCTCCTTCAGGCAAACAAAATGGTGGCCAAGCGACAAGCTTTCGAGGAGGCCAGCAAATCAGACAGAAAGAAAAAGAAGGCGAAGAATCAGTAGAGGCAAAATTGAGAGCGGACGTTATTTTTATTATTAAAAATAATTCTATCCATTTATTAAAAAGTCTCACAGCCTACTGAATTTTTTTTTTTTTCATTCTCTTCAGTGATGTGTAGGTTTCACGATCCGTCGTGTTCAATCGATCAAATTTCTTCATGTATTTTAAATAAATCTAATCAACCCACCGTATTCAAATAATCCATTTTATTCACATGTACAAATGTTTCACTTTTTGCCCAGAAAGACAACGTTCTATGTTTAATGTCAGATACAGATACTGTTACGTCGTCCCTTGATATAAAATGTTTTCTTTGATGCCCCATATCACTGGTCAAAACTGATGTGATTCTGAATGCTGCAAATAATTAAAGGGTTGTCACAATAGAAGGTAATGTCTGGTATACCTTAAACGTCCGCCAATCCGGGATGGACAGCATGAGGGTCTTGTTAGTGAGGGTTGGGGGCTTGTTAAATATGATCTTCAATATGGCAGTCGTGGCCTAATGGTTAGAGAGTCTGATTCGTAACCCAAAAGTTTTGTGGGTTCAAGTCTCGGGCCGGCCACGACTGAGGCACCAAACCCCCCAACTGCTCCCTGGGCGCTGCAGCATAAATGGCTGCCCACTGTGTGTGTGTGTGCGTGCGCACTTTGGATGGGTTAAATGCAGAGAACAAATTCTGAGTATGGGTCACCGTACTTAGCCGTATGTCACGTCATCTTACTCACCTGAATCCAAAAGTCAGCCAATCCTGAAAATGGTCCAGTGGTCCGATCAAGTGTTCAGATCCTGATGATGCACAGCCAGCTGTGGCCCTTGAGCAGTCTTGTATGTAGAAAAGGGTGGAGTGCTTTCTGCCAAGTGTGTTATTTTGCCTCGTGAGAGCATTTTGAACCAATGTGACCATGCTGATGGAGGAAAAATGGCTTATGGCTTCTAAAATCAGGGATATCTGGCTGATCCTGATAAGAGCGCAAAAGCTCCAATCGAACTGGAGTACAAGTTTACTGCATCCTGTGCCGTTTCAGAGGGATTTGGGGATGACAGAAATTCAAAGATATTCCAACAGACATGAAGCAGCGCTTCCTCGGCTGACTTGTACTCAATGTAGGTTAATGACTGATAACCTACGGACATGTAGTATATACTGTGTATACTATTATACACATATATAATAGTAATATTGTACCAGCTCAGATCGTATTCCGCGCGACGAAGATTTTGGACCTCTGCTGAGACGAGGCCGACCGAGAAATCCTGAGGCATGTAGAGATCTACCAGCTCCAGTTAGACGCTGTGATACTGTACAGGAGATGTGAACTCCATGTGATCTTTTACAACAATGTATATTTATAATCACACCCTCCAGTGTCACCCATATGAGGATGAGCTTCCCCTTTGAGTCTGGTTCCTCTCAAGGTTTCTTCCTTTTCCATCTAAGGGAGTTTTTGAGAATTGAATTGAATTCAATTGAATAGTATAGTCAGAATAAAAGAGCAGTGCTTGGACCCCCCTTTTTTTGTCCTCATTCATCACCTGTCCTCCACTCCAGGACAATTCAAATATTCATTTGCTACCGCTTATCCGAACTTCTTGGGTCAGTCGGAGCCTGTGCTCAGGTGTCATCGGGCATCGAGGCAGGATACACCCTGGACGGAGTGCCAACCCATCGCAGGTCACACACACACACTCATTCACTCACACACTACGGACAATTTTCCAGAGATGCCAATCAACCTACCATGCATGTCTTTGGACCGGGGGAGGAAACCGGAGTACCCGGAGGAAACCCCCGATGCACGGGGAGAACATGCAAACTCCACACACACAAGGCGGAGGCGGGAATCGAACCCCCGACCCTGGAGGTGTGAAGCGAACGTGCTAACCACCAAGTCACCGTGGTTAGCCAAACTTAAAGGACAAAAGCCTCAACAAAGCAGAAAAGGTGTACTCATGTTTGAAGGGGGGGTCAGACATGAGTACACCTTTTCTGCTTTGTTGAGGTTTTTGTCTTGAAGTTTCACTTTTCATTTGCGTCAGACAAAGATACTTGGGTCATTTTGCCTCGGGTCTCAAGTTTGTAATAAACCCCACGTTGCCTCATTAGTCATGGGTACAGAGCTAAAATGAGCCGGTTTCTTTAAATTATTCATCCCTAAACCTGCTCCGTGTCTGTTTCGGTCCTTAATAAGTAAGGATGTTCATGACTGGTTGCCAGATTAGCAGGTTCTCTTGCCATATAGCAATATATATATATATAGTGTTTGGTTACATAATATGTGCCAGATGTTGCTAGAAATCCTTCAACCTCCCATTTATTCTGGGTGGAAAATGAAGTGAAGCTTCATACACACTGATAAGATTGAGTCTGCGTGTGGTGTGAAAAGTGGGCTGTTATGATGTCAGTGTTCATTCTTGACCTACAAGCTATTTCTTTCTTACATCATTTCATCTCTCTCTTGCTCTCTTCCTCTTTAACACCAGTTTGTCCCTTCTGCATTCCAGCAATGCTCGCTCTCACCCTGCCTGGCACTGTGATGGCCCTTTGTGTGTGTGTGTGTGTGTGTGTGTGTGTGTGTGTAGGGGTTGTCCTGACAATGAGCTTAGTGTTTCAGTCCAGCGAATGGACATGGGACTCAGCAGAACCTTCACATATCTCCATGTTATAGAGATACAAACAGTGAATCTGTTATAATTCCTCTACAAGAACGATTTTGCATCTGTTTTGCTATTTTTTGCTATTTTTGTTTACTTGTGAGAATTTCAGGATGCTGTCATCCGACCTTTAGGATAACAATAGAGAAGGAAACAGATCTTAGTGCTGTAGAAAAAGTTTTCGAACATTTCTTCGAGCCAGCGATTAGAAATGGGTCTGTGAGACTCCTACACTGGAGAACAGATGTTCTTCTGTCATGTCGACGACCACTGACTTCAGCAAGTCGCTTCGTTATCACCTTCTGTTTTCAAATAGCTCAAGAGCTATGGAGTTTTTAGAGTTCTGACTGTTTAGAGTCGGTTAAAAAAAAAAAAAGGATGGTGACTCGTGCCAGCTAATGACTTGTGCCTCAGGGGTTAGTGCTTGGACCCCTAATGGAAACCTTGGTGCACTTTAAAGGCTTGAACGCTGTTGCTCGGCTGAACCTGATGCGTGTCAGATTACTTCACAGCCACCAGGAAAAGGACATGGAACATGATAATATAGGTATTTTTTTGTTTGTTTGTTTTTATCTTTGTCGAGAAGTACAGTAGTAGTAAAGTGAAAAATAATGTGGTACAACCCCTGACATCCTGTCTGATTATTTTCCTTTATTCAAACACACTGTTAATTACCCCTGAGCACAACACGATTATTTCCTCTTCCCACGTGACCGCCGTTTACCTCAGACCCATTTTCTGTCCATTACTCATATTACACTCTTATTGTATATTTATTTATCTTTTATTACACGTGATATCTGTCATTTGAAACGCCTTCACCGATATTATCGTGCTCTTGATCGTGGATATCGTCTTGGAGCGAGCCGTCATGTGACCTATAAGGTGTTTCATCTAAAAGGTTTTTGAGTGTAATGTAAATTAGTGAAGCGATACAATGAACGACATTGTTCGTGGTTGCGCTTTGGCTTTTTGCACTTCGCAGTGGATTTGATGTGGCTCACAAGTCTATCTATCAGTTTTCAGCTCCGACTCCACACTCTGCTTTCAATGGTGCTCTGTGTGTTTACCGAATAGACAC
>NC_062526.1:4417187-4434687 GCF_022655615.1 Tachysurus fulvidraco
TATTATATATTATATGACTACATAGTAAGCCAAAAGTTATGGTATTATTAAATGGCAAAAGTGGACACCAAAATTTTATGCATGATGTAATGATGTCAGTCTTGAATCAGATCAGTTCATGTATGTGTGCGTTCTCTACAAACAGTGTGTCCGATGAATGCAGTCATTAATAATAAAAAAAATATTCACAAGACAAAGACCATATCAATAAATGTTATTTTTATTTAGTATTGAATGGATTGTTTGCATTAATATTTTGTTTGTGCTACAACTCTGGTAATAAGTATAGTGACATTTCACTGCTTTTGGTTGCTGTCTTTGCGGCTTTTCACCGATTAACGTTATAGATAAATGCCTCCTGCTCTGACTGCGCGTGCACGCTGCGCGTACCTGTGTTTCTCCGTAGTGCGCGGTCGTGCGTAATACAATCTAGGAGCAGTGATGCGCCAAACCTCCATTATTACAGTCACACATATTTCTTCTGATTTTATTTTGTAGTAACGAGTAACGAAAATATATAAACGTATACATTTTATCTAGGAAATGTAGTGGAGTAAAAGTGAAAGTTGACATAAAGTTTAATAGCGAAGTAAAGTACAGATACGTGACATTTCTACTTAAGTACAGTAACGAAGTATTGGTACTCCGTTACATTACAACACTGTTTGTTTTGAATATATTTTTTATTGTATTGTATCTCACTGCTCGGGCTTCTGCTTCAAACAACTGTCTGGTTTTGGAAATGAAATAATTTCATAGATCAACGATTTCTGTGTAAGTTTTGCTCCAGATTTTATTTACAGTATTTTGGCTCCAGCTAGTCGGCTAACAAACCTTACTGAGACTAATGCAGGAACCGGACGTCCCTGAAGACAGATTATCTTAAGGGCAACTGTCTGGGGCAAGATGACTAGTGAAGTGAAAAACCCATCCAAAGTGCAAACACACAGCAGTGAACACACACACACACACACACACACACACACACACACACACACCCACACAAACAAACAAATGGTTGCCCTTTACCTTTTGGTTTATTGATTGTCTTACTGGTGTACAGGACACACACACAACGGACACAAATACAAACACACACACACACAACGGACACAAACACACACACAACGGACACACACACACACACAACGGACACAAACACACAAACACACAAAAAATGTTTTAATGATTTAAGGAACCTTTTTCCACCACAAAGAACCATTTGTGCATTGGAAACTTTCCATGGATGTTAAAGCTTCTTCAAAGAACCTTGCACATTGACAAAGAACCATTTAAGAGCCTAGTATCAACATAGATCATAGATCGTCAGACATCTGTGCAGAAGCAAGAAGTGAGCTGGGGCTGATTTCTTCCTATCCCACACTGTAGATTTCTAAAGTGAAAGTGGCGTGACATACGGCTAAGTACGGTGACCCATACTCAGAATTTGTTCTCTGCGTTTAACCCATCCAAAGTGCACACACACACACAGAGCAGTGGGCAGCCATTTATGCTTTTGGGGCAGTTGGGTGCCTTGCTCAAGGGCACCTCAGTCGTAGCCGGCCCGAGACTCGAACCCACCACCGTCGGGTTACGAGTCAGACTCTCTAACCATTAGGCCACGACTTCGATTTCAGGTTAGAACGAGTCCTGAAGCACTGAGAAGTTTCCATGTCTAGCGCCATTTAAAAAAACATCCTTCTTACGAGTTAGAGAGACAGATTGAGCTGAGAAAGCAGATTCGAGGCATGTTGTGTTTGTGATAAACAGCCAGTTTTGCTGATGTGCTGAGAAATTCGTGTTACAGAGCTTTATCTGTTCTGCTAGATCTAATCTCAGTGTGTTTCCTGATGTGCTGAGAAATTCGTGTTACAGAGCTTTATCTGTTCGACTTGATCTAATCTCAGTGTTGTAACTATAATGAAAGGGACAGTATTTGTAAAAGGCAGCATCATTGCGATTATTACGATCAAGACTGGATCTTCTTCCTGTTTGTTGTGTCTATGTTCAGTATTACCTGTCTTTGTCATGTTTCACTTCACAACGGTGTTTAATATGAAGCTCATGTGAAAACAAACACTCGGAGATTTAAGAATTTGGCGGGTTTCTTAAGTATTTCTACTTACTTAATAAATATATATATAAATATAAACGAAATAACAAAACGGTTCATTTTTTTTCCAGTCTTCAAACTAAATTTTGATATCAACACCAGTTCTGCTCTCTGAGATGCCACGTGGATTTCTTTATCTAAAAAGCAGCTCAAATTTGAAGGTGATTATCTTTTCATTCATTCATTTCCGAACTTCTCGGGTCACGGGGAGCCTGTGCCTATCTCAGGCGTCATTGGGCATCAAGGCAGGATACACCCTGGATGGAGTGCCAACCCATCGCAGGGCACACACACACACACACTCTCATTCACACACTACGGACAATTTTCCAGAGATGCCAATCAACCTACAGTACCATGCATGTCTTTGGACCGGGGGAGGAAAGTACCCAGAGGAAACCCCCGAGGCATGGGGAGAACATGCAAACTCCACACACACACAAAATGTGGAAGCGGGAATCGAACCCCCAATCGAACCAACTTGGAGGTGTGAGGCGAACGTGCTAACCACTAAGCCACCGTGACCCCCGGTGTTTATCTTCACCCACTAAAATTCAGTGTAAGTTTATCCAACAGTCTCACCCTGAAAACTAACCGAGTCCTGACGCAATCAAATCTTTTACTTGTTTGTACTGATCGACGATATACAACGTAAACTTCGGTGTCAGGTTATAGAAGATCAACGTGTTGTCTCTTTTAACTCTTTAAGGTGGAAAATTGATGTGAACGCAGCATTTTCCGTACAGATAACATTTGCCTGACGGTCTGGAAAAACCCCTTTGGAAGTTTCTGGCAAACAAAAAATGTGCCTTCATTAATTTCTGCCTTTAACATGTTTTGACGCCTCAAGTTTAATTACACGCGAATACATTTCCCGGAAATGTGTCTTAACTTTGTAAATGTGCTTAGGCTTTATGTCAAGATGACATTAGATCATAAAGAGATAAGAGACGAGAGATTAGCAGGCCGGACGGGAGGACGGAGTCGTGTCGTCACTGACCATCGTGTGTTCTGTCACCATAGTAACCGTACTGAAACACAAGCAGTAAATATAGGATGGTCGATATAGGGTGCACAAACTTTAGGTTATACAGGGTATTTAACTTTGTTTTGATTCCAAGTTTAAATCTTTCTGCTTATTCATATTTCTGCTCATTTTATTACACCCAAACATCAGAATCAGGTTTATTGGCCAAGTATGTTCACACACACACACATACACACACACACACACACACACACACACACACACACACAAGTGGAAGTGAGTTTTACATAGGAATACAGAGTATATGAGGGATCATTAATGTACATAAAGTGTGAGAGGAGAGTGCATGTTAGTGCAAATAACAGTGTTGTGCATCAGGAACGACAAAGAGTTTACTTTAGAACTTTTGTACAATATACAGCAGCAGAGGTGTGTGTAACGGATACGGATGATGTGATGACTGACAGTTCTTATAATGCAGTACTTATAGATATGAAGCAGGGAATATAATTATGTTGAGTTGTTATTCAGGGTGATTGACCGGGGAAAGAAACTGTTCCTGTTTCTGGCAGTTTTGGTAAACAAAGTTGTGTAGCGCCTGCGAGAAGGGAGATGATTTTTCATGCCCGATGATTTTTCATGCCCGGTTTCTGGTTCTTGTCTGGTACAAGTCCTGGGGAGTGGGCAGGGGAGTACCAATTATTAAAGGTGCTTGCAAAGGTACATTCTTATTATCTTGCATACTGAGATATTCTTCTTCCGGACAAAATTTCGGCACGTAACTTGTCCTGCAGCTTTTGTCCTAGACCCATGAATGAGGTGTCAAATCAACTGGCTCATTGAGGAGAGGTGTGCTATGACTTTTATAAGCGATCCAACCAACGATATTCATACAGCGGACGAAAAAGCGGCCAAAGAAATCCCATAGAAATGAATGGGAAATTCCTAAAATTCCAATAATCTCTAACACACGCAGCGCAACATGGACATGTGACATATGAAAACACTCAGCACGATGAGGGCCACATGCAAGCCCCCTCCACATTTTCTTCAGGAAATGTACATTCTAGTTTATTCTGCTGTTTTAACTGTGTGTTGCAGTCTGTTCCTGTCCTGTTTTGTTGCTGCTCCAAACCAGATGGTGATGGATGTATGTGCACAGGACAGATTCAGTGGCTGCAGTGTAGAACTGCATCAACAGCTCCGGTGGCAGACCAAACTTCCTTAACTGGAGTAGAAAGTACATCCTCTGCTAGGCCTCTCAGTCCAGACAGAAAGTATTGACCAACGCTGTTCGTTTTTATAACCTATGCCTAGGCACTAATGTTGCCTCTGTATCGATTCTAAGCTCACGCATGGCTGTAATGGCGTCACAGCATCACACACCCTCTCATGGCTTATCGCTTTATTAATCAATGGACAGCAAAAAAAACCAAAACATTTTGCTATCAATGCTATTGACTTCGGCTTCGGTGTACACAACACGCAAAAGAGAGACATACTGAATGCTCCAGTTCAGGTTCAGGAGTTTTCCCACGCTGCCACACCTGTGACTTGAATCCCGCCCATACTCTTTTGATGTATCGTCACTTCTCCAATAGTCCAATAGAATCACTGGAGCAGATTTGACGTTAATCTTTATATCAGAAGTACTGGAATTTCCCAAATCTCATCTTACATGAGCTATTTAACTCTGATGCTTTTCTTTGACGCATTGTGGATGTCGACTCTTTCCCTGGCAGGTATGATGGTCGGGAAGCAGGGGAAGCAGTGGAGGTCGGTGTGTAAAGGTCTGGTTCTGGGAACTCTCCTCACCAGCTGCATGATTCTGCTCTACTGCCTTTCGGCTCCTGAGGTGCATTTCAGCCTTCCAGAGTAAGTCCTTCTCACAGTGTCTCCAGAGTAAAATCCAGAGTTTTTGTATCTAAACAAATGGAATATTGACGATTATCCTAGAAGTGTTCAGCCTCAGAAGATACTACAATATCTCTGAGAAATTTAAGATGCAAAGAAATTGATAGGTTTCTTTCTTTCTTTCTTTCTTTCGTTCTTTCTTTCTTTTTTTTTCGTAATTTCTTCATTTTGAGTTCTTCTTTTGTCACAGAACAAAATGGATCAGTGAGAATATTAAGTAGTAACTTTTTATCCCAGAGAACAAAAAAAAATTAGCTTGCTCCCGTTCGGTTGTGTCTACGTATGTTCAGTATTATATGTCTTTTGAAGGTGTTTATCTTCAACCTCTAAAATTCAGTATAAGTTTATCGACAGAGAGAAAAACACACGTCTCATGCTGAAAGCCGACGGAGTCCTGAATCGGTGTATACCGTAAAATCATTTCATCTCTTCGAATCTGATGCACGTATTGCATATTTCCTCTAAGCAAATGGATGACACATGCTGCAGCCAGACAGTATTTTAAATCTTTTTAATGGTGCCGAACATCATGCAAATTAGAGTCAAAGCGTCTAACAACAAACTCTATTAAAATTGGAACAAACACTATTTCGTATGTAAAAATGTATGAAAATGACCTTTACGTGCTTTTACCTTCCACTACATCCCGGTGTGTATACAGTAGTAACACACATCAGTATTCACACGTACAGGAAAACTGAACATGTACCATTCTTTGTTGCCAGGGTAACAAGCTAAGAAACAAACAAGATGCATCGCTAATTGCATTGTTAATTGCTATTTTATTTTATTTTTTTATTGATACAATAATGTATTTCTATGATGATATACTATATCAAATATTTCTTCTTTTTCACTGGAAAAAAAAAGAAAAGATATAAAAGTCTGCTACCCTTCTTGTTGGGAGTGTGCAGTCCCGGGCACATCCGTTAAATTATTATTGTCTTCAACAAACCTGTCTTTCAATGTGACTTCATTCCAAAACCCTAATTTATACAGTATTTCTGGTTTGCTTTGCAGAGTTCCTGTGCCTTATTCATGTTCCCACCAACCATCACCAGGCAACTCCATGGCTGCCTCAAGCGGTGCCCATCGAGGCCCGAGAGAGGAGCAGAATCGTTGTACACCAAAAGTAGACATCATGTTCATGAAAACCCACAAAACAGCAAGCAGCACTATCCTGAACATCCTGTTCCGCTTCGGCGAAAAGCACCATCTAAAGTTCGCCTTCCCGAGCAGCCGCAACGACTTCTTCTACCCCTCGCTGTTCTACCGCTCGCAGGTGAAGGACTACAGTCCCGGGATGTGCTTCAATATCATGTGCAATCACATGCGCTTCAACGAAGCCGAAGTAGCCAAGGTGCTCCCAGCGGACACTGTCTACTTCACCATCCTGAGGGATCCAGCAGAGCTCTTCGAGTCGTCCTTTCATTACTTTGGCCGCTTAGTACCTTTTACCTGGAAGATCTCCGGGGACGATAAGATGGAAGAGTTCCTTAGTAACCCTGAGCTTTATTACGACCCAAAAGGGTTTAATTCCTACTACCTCAAGAACTTGCTTTTCTTTGACTTTGGGCAGGACAATAATTTACCGTTAGACGACCCGAGAGTGGAAGAGGGCATCCGTGCAATTTCAAGACGCTTCGACTTGGTCATGCTGGTGGAGCACTTCGAGGAATCGCTCATCCTGTTGAAGGACGCCCTCTGCTGGGACATGGAAGACCTGCTGTTCTTCAAACTCAACGCCCGGAAGGGGTCCACTGTCTCCAAGCTGAACCACAAGCTCAGAGCCAAAGCCTTGCAGTGGAACGCTATTGACTGGAAGCTCTATCAACACTTTAACGCCACCTTCTGGAAGAAAGTGGAGGCGTACGGTCCAGAGCGCATGGCGACCGACGTGGCAGAGCTGCGGCGCCGGAATGCAGAAATGACCAACATCTGCATCGAAGGTGGCCATGCGGTGGACGCCGGGAGCATCCATGAGACTTCCATGCAGCCGTGGCAACCTATAGGGGAGAAGTCTATTATGGGATACAATCTGAAAAAGAATGTAGACACAGCACATCAAAAACTGTGTAGGAAGATGTTGACACCTGAGCTGCAGTACCTGACAGACTTAGGAGTCAATTTGTGGATCACTAAACTGTGGGGTCACGTGAGGGACATCCTTCACTGGTAGATTTGAAAAATTAGCCTGTCAACATCTGATCTCCTCCCAAATGACCGCTGTGAACCAAACCAAAATCTCACTCTAAGTGAATACAGTTTTGAAAGTCATCCAAGCGGTAAACAGACTTGACTGTCATGAGCCGGCAGATTTTAATGTCATTTCGATTGTTCGGCTTTGTTTTCACTGAAGTCATTTTACTGCGGTTTATAAAATTGTTAACTGGTGCTTGCGTCAATCATGAAAAAACAAATCAGCGACACCCGAAAAGGTTTCTCTTTGCATGCTGCCAATGCCGTATCAGTAAAGTCCTCTTAGTAAAGTTAACTGAAGTTGTACACGGAGGCACAGGGATGCTATGTGTTCCTGTTTTAATTGTTTTATCAGCTAATATGATCAATTCAGCTGACCAAAGAGCAAAACTGCGCTATGTGCGATAGATATATCTTTGTCCAGAAGGACTTAAGAGTCAGCTGTTAGATATTAGGCACACACAAAATGTGAGATGTAACTTTTATGAATAAAATGAAAACTAACACGAATATGGTTTGGTGATTTGTCTTCGTCGTGGTTGTACGAGAGATGAAGTTGTTTTAAAGTTATTCAGTTATCTTGGTTCTTATCTTCTGAGAATTTTTCAGACTCAGTGAAGCTTCACAATTCTTTTAAACCTCTTATAGCTTTACCTCAACATATTTATTGGCTAATTTTTAATATTCTGTAATCGATTATGGTCAAAATCTTGTCTTATGCCAAATTTGGACATCTTAAAAACCTCTTTTCATTCATTCATTCATTCATCTTCTACCGCTTATCCGAACTACCTCGGGTCACGGGGAGCCTGTGTCTATCTCAGGCGTCATCGGGCATCAAGGCAGGATACACCCTGGACGGAGTGCCAACCCATCGCAGGGCACACACACACTCTCATTCACTCACACACTACGGACAATTTTCCAGAGATGCCAATCGACCTACCATGCATGTCTTTGGACCGGGGGAGGAAACCGGAGTACCCGGAGGAAACCCCCGAGGCACGGGGAGAACATGCAAACTCCACACACACAAGGCGGAGGTGGGCATCGAACCCCAACCCTAGAGGTGTGAGACAAACTTGCTAACCACTAAGCCACCGTGCCCCCAGGGGGAAACAAAGAAAATATATTTAATGCAACATTAAGTGTCTGCTTAACACAAATGTATTAATTGTACAATTTATTTATTTATTTGTTTGTTTGTTTGTTTATTTGTACACTGTACAAAGCCAGACTCTCCTGTCCGTCGTCACTCATCAAGCCTCGAAATGAGAGCCGGAGCATCTGATGGAGGGGATCCATATCTGCACCAGTCGCTGCTCCTTTTAAAATAGTCCTTCTTTTACATCACCATCACTTCATAACAGATTCGGTCACAAATTGTCTGGTATCACAGAAGCTTTAATCATCAGATGCCTCACTTCAATATCGCATGCACAATTATTTAAGTAAAATATACAAGTCTTCACTCCATTAGTCAAGGCTATGGATTAGTTCTGGGTCACCAGCTGAAGTCACATATTTCGTTGATTCGTGAGTCATGTAATTAAAGTGTCACGTGATCTTAAAATAAATATACGTACCTGTTCCTGACTTGGTGTCAGAGTCTGTGAGAAGACCAAAACAAGCTTGGAACAATTTTGAAACCATTAAATAATAAAGATTAAGGCACACTCGTGATGCTAGCTGTCTTGTGACTGTGGCAATAGTGAGAGAAGCAACACATTGAGTCTGTTCCAGTTCCAGGTTGTAACACTACAAACTGTGGAAACGTTCATGATCTTATATAATCTGAGTGACTGAATCTGAATGTATAACATTTTATTCAGACATTTATGAAGCTATATTTCACTGCTACACATTTGGTCATTTTTTTCCTCCAGGTGGCTTCATCTGTATTATGTACACAGGGTCACAGGGAACCCACAGACTATCCCAGGGGACAAGGTGTGGGACCCAATGAACACGGTGCCATTCCATTACAGGACACAATCACAGTGGGACACAATGGATATTAAAAAAATAAGAAATTCTTAATGCAAAAAAATAAAAAATAAAAACGATAATTGGAATATTCTAATATTGAGACTAAAAGACTCCTGAAACTTCACAATATATTATTGTGGGTTTTGTCATTACGGTCCACGGAGATTCTTATTAATGTGAAAGTTGTCGTTACACATTTCACGGTTAAAAAAAATGCTTTTATTCATAATATAAGGCTATTTTAACGTTATTGTTATTTGTGGTCATTAACATCTGTTAATCCCAAAACCTTAAACGAGTCTATAAGTATAAGAATGATGCTGTAAGTAAAATTCATTAATTCTAAATCAATTCTACACGAGAATCTTCACAACTGATTTAAAAAAAAAAAAATCCCACATGCCAGTTTCCGAAGATTGCCCTTTGAGTTTCAGAGTTCAATTTGTAAATGGGTTTGTTTGAGTATGTGTGTGAGCTTGTGTTGGTGAGTGTGTGTGTGAGTTTGTGTTTATGTGAGTGTGTGTCTGTGTGTTTGAGTGTTTGTTTGAGTGTTTGTGTGAATGTGTGTGTGTTGGTGAGTGTGTGTAAGTTTGTGTGTTAGTGTGTGAGTGTTTTTATGTGAGTGTGTGTGTGTCTGTTTCAGTGTTTGTGTTTGTGTGTGTTGGTTAGTTTGTTTGTTTGAGTGTTTGTGTGAGTGTGTGTGTGTTCCATATAAACATGATGACGGTTGAATGTCTTTATTCTGGTCAGTAAATAAAGAAGTCGAAGGGAAAAATCGCCTCATTGTGTGTTGAAAGTGAAAGTTCAGCTCTGTGTCCCATCATTAACCTCCTCAGTCTCATCAAGCGCTGAAGACTAGAAGTGACGTATCTATGAAGAGATAAAAGGGGATGAAAGCGTCCAGGCCTGTGGGTGAAAATCGTAAAACTCACCCGGATCTGTAAAACAGGATACACAAACTCCACACCTGCAGCATCAGACAGGAAAGACACAGTAAATCACCGAATCCATTAAAAACACTTCATCGGGACAGACAGAGACATCTGACATTTTTGTGGAAAGCAGCTATGACGAAATGTCAAAAAGCTTCATACACAAACTGAAAAAGAGAATAATGAATGAGAAACCAAAATCTCCAAGGTCTATACAATTCCCAGTAAAGCCCAGTTTATTACCAAACATCATCATCAGACACCAACAGACCTGTGTGCTGTGAGTCAATACTGGATCCCATTAGAAAATAATCAAACATCTAGAATCAATCTGAGGACACTGAGGATTTACAGCTGCTGAATCCATTCATTCATTCATCATTAGTAAGTGCTTCGCCTTGGTCAGTGTTTCTGTTGATCTAGGGAATAATTTCCTGGGAATAATTGTTTGTCAGTTCAATGCTGGACATGCACAGACTTACTTACAAATGTAGAGTTTATGGACAGTGGGAGAAAAACCAAGAACCTGAAGGAAACCTATATGGACACAGTGAGAACATGCTAAACTTTACACTGGCAGTAATCTGGGCTCAGTATTGACCCAGGGACCATGGAGCTCTGACCCACTGTTTCATTTCCTAATAGAATGTGGCTTAAAAGTTTTGGCCTAAATAATCTGTATCTAAAGGTTAATAGTTTAATAGTTAATCCAAGATATATTCCAGGGCTCTCAAGTTTTGAGTGCAGGCAAACGTGACATGTCCATTTCCATGCCATGACATGCCCCCCCCCCCAAAAAAACCCAAACAAAACAAAAACAAAACAGAAATAAATAAATATATATATATAAATACATAGATAGATAGATAGATAGATAGATAGATAGATAGATAGATAGATAGATAAATAAATAAATACAATAATGGGAGAGTTGTTAAGTTTGGTAAGGATTGCTGACCGCAATTTAATCAGATACAAAGTATTAATTTAATTTCCATTTATTAATTTGTGTGTGTGTGTGTGTGTGTGTGTGTGTGTGTGTGTGTGTGTGTGTGTGTGTGTGTGTGTGTGTGAGAGAGAGAGAGAGAGAGTGAGAGAGAGAGAGAGAGTGACAAAAGACCGAAATGCGTGACTGTGACTCTCAATGCGTGACTGTCACTCAATGCGTAACACTTGACAGCCCTAATATACAGTGTGTTGTTTGTCATATTTCATTCAAATACACACCAATTATCTGTAGATAGTCTTGAAGGTTTTATATGTGTGTGTGTGTGTGTGTGTGTGTGTGTGTGTGTATGTTTAATCATATACTGTATATGAAATCCTTCACAGACAGCCTGGAGTTTGCATTCAATAAAAATAATGTACCCATGTTTTATGTAATAAAAAATCTGTAAAATCATTAAGGGCCATTAACATTTTAATATAAACTATACAGACAACACAACATACCATAACATACAATTGCTGTAAACAATAATGTTCCTTGCTGAACATTTTATGTTTATTTGTTTTGGGAGAATATACATATATATTTATATATGTTTTCCCGTTACAATTATTTTAGTCAATATTCTGATACTCCCAAACGTCTTTAAAACAAACAAACAAACAAACAAACAAACAAACAAAGGATGAAAGAAGAACGAAAAACACCACAACGCTGTTTCACACGGACACATTTAACCGTCGAACAGCTTACAACTCTAGTTCGGGAAGTGTAGTGTGTGTGGTTTTATTTTGCGCGAAGAAATTCTACATTTGTTTGTTGGATTTTGTTCACGTTTCTCGTCAAAATGGGGAAGCGACAGCACCAGAAAGATAAGATGTAAGTTTAGTGTAACCGTCTTGTTTTGCTAATACATATATGCGCTTTTCTGTGGAGAGCTAACGGCTAGTTCGCTAAGTGCGCTTTAAAATTCGATTTGTCATTAAAACTCTTTACACATATTGATTATAACGATGTATAAGAGCTAACAGTTTGGTTTGTTTAGTCTGTACACTGATCATATATATGTGTATGTCTTTGTTTTCAGGTACATCACCTGTGCAGAGTACACTAACTTCTATGGAGGGAAGAAGGCAGGTGTGTCCACAGAAAGCAGATCTTAAATAATAAATATTAAGTAATCAGATAAGATTCGATCATTTATATGGGTTTATTTTACAGAAATTCCCAAGTCTGACTTCAGGCGATTGCCCTTCGACCACTGCAGGTGAGTTTGGTGGAGGTGTTACACAAAATAATGTTCAGGGCTAATATCTGAAGGACACTAAAGTAATATGGTAGATGATTTGAGGCCATATTTTACATTGGAATCTATTATTAGGTTGTCCATGTGTCTATAAAAATAGATTTTTAAATAAATATAAAGGTAAAATATAGTTTTTTTTTACTTAGAACATGATTAAAAACAACAGCAATGTGTAAGCCATGGTGTTACCTAAAGTTTATTAATGATTAAGGATCATTTAGTGTCACACTTTTATCAAAATAGAAACAGGACATCTAATTAAATAAAATGCTGCCACATCGACAGTCGTTGCTGGCCATTAGTACAATGTGTGCTAGCAAATTGGCTTAAAATGAACCAAGTCTTATTATTAATCATTAATATTCATCACGCTATGTGTGTGTGTGTGTGTGTGTGTGTGTGTGTGTTTGTAGTTTGTCTCTTCAGCCATTCGAGTATCCGATGTGTACCGAAGAAGGCGTGGTGTTTGACCTCATGTGAGTAGAATATCTATTTCTTTATTCAACAAGTGAATGATTCATTGTCTGTGAATCCGATCTAAACCGATTCTGTCGGCTTTCAGCGTGAGACGTGTTTTTCCCTCTGTTGATAACCTCACACTGAATTTGACAACTTCTTAAAAAGAAACACCTTCATTTATTGGCCGCTTTTTAGACGAACGAACACTCAGAGAATCTCAGAGAAAAGAAATAGGTTTGAGATCAACATTTGATTCGAACATGAATGTATTGTCTTAGATTTCTTGTACACAAACAGATCTTACAAAATACTTAAATCTCTGAGTGTTTACTTTCATATGAGCTTCTTATTAAACACCACTCTGGAGTGAGACATGACCAAGACATTCGATGCTGAACATAGACACAACCAAACAGCAGAAAACTCAATTTTTGTTCTCTGGGAAAATAATAAAACACACGTTAACGTTCTCACTGACCCGTTTAGGGATGTGGTAGCTCTGTGGTTAAGGTGACGAGGCTACGGATCAGAACGTCGTGAGTTTAAATCCCAGGTCCATTGAGTCGACACTACTGGGCCCATGTGTAAGGCCCTTAACCTTCATTTGCTGAGTTGTGTTCCTGACTTTTTTGTATATGTAACATTTTTTGTGTATATGTTCAGGTTAAATCTAAAGAAAAAAAAAAAAGTAAAATATTATCGATGTGCTTTCCCTCTGCAGGAGTATAGTTCCCTGGATCAAGAAGTTTGGAACGAACCCCATCTCAGGAGAGGTATGTTCAGTTTCTTAATCTCTCTCTAGTTAAACGTGACGATGAAATGAACCCGTGCAGCCAGGAGAGGGCGTCCAAGCTCCGCGGAGCGATCCTTAACCCCAAAGAGGAAGTGAGGTTGTGTAACAGGAAGAGAAGCTTCAGGTGTGCCAGCTGTTGCCAGCTACAGCTTCATCCTCAGAACCTGAACTAGGATCTCATTATCTTGGTCATCTCAGCACTTCCTGTTTTCTCTACTGGATCTGTGGAGTCACTCAGATTAGTCATGAACTATATTACCTTTTTCTTAAACAACACACACACGCACACACACACACGCACACACAAAGTGAAACAAAGCTAATCTCAGCCAATGAGAGAAAATGTACTTTGTGTGAAAGGAAGGATAGAGATGAAGCAGAAGTAGCAGTGATTGAATCCAGGAGGATTCAGATCATGTCCTGTGGATCTCAGTGTGTTCCGTTATTCGGATCAAATCCTGTCGTATAACTGAGTGACCTTTTACACTGATGTTTCGTTCAGAGCGTTGAATATTCACCCTGACATGTCTCTTGGCTTCGAAAACCAAATTCCCCACAAATTCATTTGGATATTTCTTAATCTAGAAGAGATATGTGGGAGTTTATCAGGATTATTTATTCGGGATCTCTTCTGTCCATCACACCAGCACTAGCCAATCGTACGCTTCTGTGAGCTCGTGTATGTAGAAGGTGGCGGATAGTGTTTTTATTTATTTAGTTTTTTCCCCTCCAGTTTTTTAACCTGCCTGTTACCAAGGCGCTTCACCATAACAACGGTTAATATTTTTAAATGAATGTTGTGAACAAGTTGGGCAAAAATGTGTGTGTGTGTGTGTGTGAGAGAGATAGAGTGTATCATAGTGTATCACAGTCTCCTTGTACTCAGAGTATGTTTGGGTTCTCCGTGTGTTGCACATTTGTTTGTTTTGGTCTGGATGTTCCTTTACATGTCTTGGTGTGTGTGTGTGTGTGTGTGTGTGTGTGTGTGTGTGTGTGTGTGTGCACACAGCTTGGGTGTTCTGCCAAAAACTTTCCTGAATGGTCATGTGTGTGAGAGAGAGAGATCTGCAGGAACAGTCATATCTTGTGGACAGGGACATGTCTGGACTTGTTTGTAACACACACACAGTTTCAGCTGGTGGGAAAACTGTGTGTGTGTGTGTGTGAAGTAGTGAAGAGAATCCCTTTCTCACAACACAATCCTCCTTCCTCGCACTACACCACGGTCCTCTCTGTCACATTAAACGAGACCTCCATGGCTCTCTGGGCCGGTGCTGTTTTCTGTCGCTCCACTGAGACGTTAGCGGTCGCGCGTCCCTCTGATGTCGGGGGAAGACATTGTTCATGCTAATTAAAGAGACAAAACATTTCACATGTACTCGATAACCTCAGGTTTTACCCTTCTTTTACTTATCACTCTGTTTTCCAGCACCACGTTAATGAGCTTTGAAGTAGAATAGACGTAGAATCGAATGTTCTGCGGCTCTACGGCGTTCCGATCGGTCTAGTCCACGATTTCCACCACCAGTCTTTCACAGCTGATCTCTTTGAGCGGAGCGTAACAGATATAAGGAGGAGACAAAGCAGGACAGAGTAAAGGAATAAAGTGCTCGTTTTTTAATGCAGGGATCAGACACTTGTCAAGCATTGCAACAGGAAGTGATGTCACACCATGAGTCAGTGTGTTATTCTTACACTTAGATTGTCTTGGATGCAGTCATGTAGCTGTCATTTCCCAGCATGCACTTTTCCAAACATTACATCATCAGTTAATCGATGTGAGAGGATCGAGTGACGAGCGTTTCACACCTGATGCCATTTCAACTCCCGATTAGCTGGAAATCTATTAGAGGCAGAGCGAAGGTGGGACGTGACCTCACGGCCGCTCCGTCCTCATGTTACACCGTCGTTCTCAGAGAGGGAAAAAAAGACAAACCATATCGACCTCTGGTTAAATCCTACATTCTGATTGGCCAGGTGTTGATTCATATTCTATAACAGCAGCTCTGATGGTTGTTCAGGCAAATCTCAAGTTATTTAAATACGCTAGTGGGTTATTGTTTTATAGGACAAGCTGTCGCAGAGACTGGAGACGATCGGCGGGGTTTTATTTATTTATTTATTTATTTATTTTTAAAGGAGTCTCCGGTGTCAACTGTAAGTTTTGCACTGCAGGAGTGTTACCATGGTAACAAGTTGAAACTTAAAAATCTTTATTCTTTCTTTCTTTTATTCTTTCTTCCACCCTTTCTTTCTTTCTTTCTTTCTTTCTTTCTTCCATCCATCCTTTCTTCCATCCTTTCTTTCTTTCTTTCTTTCTTTCTTCCATCCATCCTTTCTTCCATCCTTTCTTTCTTTCTTTCTTTCTTTCTTTCTTTCTTTCTTTCTTTCTTTCTTCCATCCATCCTTTCTTTCTTTCTTTCTTTCTTTCTTTCTTTCTTTCTTCCATCCTTTCTTTCTTTCTTCCATCCTTTCTTTCTTTCTTTCTTTCTTTCTTTCTTTCTTTCTTTCTTTCTTTCTTTTTCTATTTCTTTCTTTCTATTTTTCTTTCTTTCTTCCTTTCTATTTCTCTTTCTTTCTTTCATCCATTCTTTCTTTCTTTCTTTCTTTCTTTCTTTCTTTCTTTCTCTTTTCCCCTCCCTCTCTCTCTCTCTTGTATGTAATTTTTTTAAGGAGTCTCCAGTGTAAGCAATTAACAGTAACAGTCAGCGGTAAAGCTGTAACCTAAGGTTGTTGCCATGGTAACGGCGAGAAAAAGCGAAAGAATGTGGAAAGTGATGGCGTCCTTGTTCCATCGAGGGAACTATAAAAAGTACAGAGTGACGTTCTTTACAGTTTGGTTGTAATAGTTGACATAAGTGGAATAAAACATGCTTGAACCTTCTGTGGTAGGAAAATAATGAACTTTCTGGTGCTTAAGTGTAAATTTCACCGTCACTGTCAGACTGCCCCCCCCCCTCCCCACTGCAGCATCCTTAAAATCCTTTCATCCTTAAACATCAGCTCTCACAAGCAGCTGCTTTAATAGGAGGAGACGTTAATTAAGCAGTAACACAGAGATCATTAAACATGCAAATGCGCCTTTTTACTCTTCCCCTGTTTATCAACCCCGGTGCCGATCCCGAGCCTTTGAGAAGTCTGTCGTTGATCTGCATCTTTGATCTGGATCATCCTTAAGAGCTCGTCTACAGCCATATCCAATCATCATCATGCTATCTGTCGCTTTACTTCACATCTGTTCAATATCCCAATGAAAATGGATCGCAGGCTCGAGGGTTGCGACGCAGCAGCTGTTTGAGATAAAAAATAAACACTGAACACCTACATAATTTATACTTATTATAACAAAACTCAATATAAAGCTTTATCGACGTGGTTATTACCTGAAGCTCCAATAATCCTTTTCAAAGATCTGCTGAAAACATTTGTCATGTGCCATAATTGTTTTAAAAAGTGCTCACGGTGAGGTTTTATACACGAAATGCAGTTGTTGTTTTTTTTTCTCCCAGCTCTAATTTTGTCTCGGTTAAATTTCATCCAGCAGCCATCATGAGCTCACACTCAATACAGGAGGAAGGAGTTTAACACATGAAGCCATCAGTTTCACATTTAATCAGTCTTGTGCGTCGTTGAACATCGTAGCACGTAGAGGACGGCTACGCAATCGTCGTCTCTCAACACCACGAGCTCGCGATTGCCAAGTGTTGCTGGGATTGTGTGGATTGTTTCATACTGAGAGAAAGTGATAGCGACAGAGAGAGAGAGAGAGAGAGAGAGAGAGAGCAGAAGAGAGTGTAAGGGATAGACAGACAGAGGGAGAGAGAGACCGAGAGAGCAGGAGGGATAGACAGACAAATA
>NC_062526.1:4439687-4442050 GCF_022655615.1 Tachysurus fulvidraco
CTTAGTAAATCGATCTTTCATTTCTCTCTCTCTCTCTCTCTCTCTCACACGCTCTGTCACATTCTCTCTCTCTCTCTCGCTCACTCTCTCTCTCTCTCTCTCACACGCTCTGTCACATTCTCTCTCTCTCTCTCGCTCACTCTCTCTCTCTCACACACTCCCCCTCTCTCTCTCTCTCTCTCTCTCTCTCTCTCTCACACGCTCTCTCTCACACACTCCCCCTCTCTCTCGCTCACTCTCTCTCTCACACACACTCTCTCTCTCTCTCTCTCTCTCTCTCTCTCTCTCTCTCTCACACGCTCTCTCTCACACACTCCCCCTCTCTCTCGCTCACTCGCTCTCTCTCACACACTCCCCCTCTCTCTCTCTCTCTCTCTCTCTCTCTCACACGCTCTCTCTCACACACTCCCCCTCTCTCTCGCTCACTCTCTCTCTCTGACACTCCCTCTCTCTCTCTCTCTCTCTCTCTCTCTCACTCTCTCTCATTCCTTCTCTCTGTCTCTCTCTGCATCCTCGCGCGGGCAACAGGCGCGCGCTCTGGGACATGTCGCGCTGGCTCGCGCGCGCGCGCTCTCTCGGCGCTCGCGCGCGCGCTCCCATCGCGGAATCGTCCCCGCGCGCGCCGCGCGCGCGCGCACGCACTCACGCACCACACACACGCACACACACCGCGGCGCGTACTCCCCCCGCGCGACACACACACACGCCCACCCCGCGCGCGCGCGGGCGTCGCGCACGCGCACACGCCCTCACACACACTCCCTCTCTCTTTCTCTCTCATTCTCACGCTCTCTCACTCCTTCTCTCTCTCTCACATTCTCTCTCTCTCTCTCTCTCTCTCCTCTAACATTCTCGTCTTCACGCGCTCTCTCCTCTGCTTCACTCCTCTCTTACCCCCCCCTCTCCACTCTCTATCGCATACTCACTCTCTCTCTCTCTCTCTCTCTCTCTCTCTCTCTCCCTCTCACACTCACACACACTCTCTCCCTCCCTCTCTTACCCCTCACACACACACACACACACACACACCCTCTCTCGCTCTTTCGCTCTCGGTTTATATATAACTCGTCTGAGTAGACGAGAGCGGTTGGTCGAGCGGATGATGAAGGTTTGCAGCGCTTCAGGGATCTGTTTACCTTTTCATATTTTAGATCTAATACAAATGGAGTTCTTCTCGATCAACACACACAATGGTGTCAGTACCGGCACCGTCTCCTAGTATCTCTACTTGTATCTAGTATTTTCCTGTATCTCTCCTTGTATTTATCATTCTTTAATATTCTTCCCGTTTTTTTATGCTATCCTACCGTATATATCTATAAGTATTGGTCTATTACTGTGTCCTTATCCTCATTCTTATAGTGTTGTTTTCTTACCATATCATACAGATGACAGGAACTAACCATTTTATTACCTCCTACAACATTAAATTCTCGAACTTCCCTAACGGCTCAAAACCGATAATAAAAAGTGACTTGCGTTCTTTCATAAATAAATAAATACATTTCTTACTTTTATAAAAGGAACAAAGCAGACAGGAAAACAATCTGAGTAAGCACTACTTCAACAACATTCACCTCAAATGTAAATCAAATACAAAACACCACGCTTTTTTTTTTCCCCCTGAAACCTTTAATTTTTTTTATAACCGTTTTTGTAATGACTTGAGTCCAGATTTTACTTGCAGTTTTTAATTTTACTCTGTACACACAGCACCAGGATGAAGCACGTCTGTTTGTTAGTTTGAGAAAGACGTCATAACAAACACAGGTGCCTGATCGCAGGTGTCTGATACCAATCCCGCGTTCCAAGTCAGAACCGCACGGAGTGTGACGGTCTTTTTTTTTTAATCTTTACATCAGGACTGGGATTTACTGAAACTTTTACAGACACTGCTGTTGTCTAAAGTAAGTGTGTGTGCATGCGAGCGTGCATGTGTGCACGCCCGTGTGTGTGTGTGTGTGCAAATTCTAAGGTGAATCCTGCTTTTTGGACACCACCACCATCGCACAGAAACCAGTGCAGAAGATAGCACCTATCCTAATTTGCATACACACACACTTTCTCTTTCTCTACCAGTGGATGAGGAGATGAAGGCAGTGAGAGTTTGATACATCAGGCTCTGTCATGTCATGTCTAAAAGTGACACCGTGCAAAAGACACACTGTATTTCAGAAGCATGACGTGGCCCAAACATGACTCATCATGATCTGTACTGCGGAGTGTGTAAGTGTGTGTGTGTGTGTGTGTGTGTGTTGTTGTGTTGTGTGTGTGTGGAGGTGGGTGTGTGTGTGGGTGCAGTACATCAGCTGTTTCCTCACTTTAGATAGCTCCAGTTCTGGCACATCTGCCCACATCTTTAG